>NC_079166.1:91063745-91178745 GCF_947568905.1 Ostrea edulis | reverse complement strand
AGTCTACTGAGCTTTTACTTACTCATGACAGAATATATTTCATTTAAAGAGATTGTTAATTTCTAAATATAGACACCAATCACTATTCAAGTATTGAGTAACCACTACACATAATGCATATATATAACTTATCATTTTGCAATATTTAAATTTTGACAAGATTAGTTCTTTATTTCACTATTTTGCAACTCAATATTCTGTGGGAGCATTGCAGTCACCAGGTAAATTGATCAATGTTTAAATGTCCAGGTAGCTATACAAAAAAGCCCTCATTCAGGTTTCCTAACTAAGTGTAACACAGATTCATTGATCAATGATGATCAGTTAGGAAATTCTAGATATGAATTCCATTATAAAGACAAACAAAGAAATTCCTTAAGTCTGTCAAAAGTTAATATCAAAAGGAAGCATAAATTTCCTAATGCTGACCTACATATATGCTACTGCAGGATTCTTAAACTACATTTATCTATAACATTAAAAAGAATATCATCCATTCATTTATTGTTTCAGTGACACAGAGACTTAGATTGTTTGACACCTTTGCCACAGTAAGCATCTTGGGCTTTAAAAATAAAACCAGTTGGTTGTTAATTATTACACGGACAGAATAAGGAAATAAAAGAAAAGGTGAGCAAGCTCACAAAGCCCACGCCCCTACAATGAATGACACTGCTACACAATGAACGAAAATGCTTTGTAACAAGAAGGGAGAAAATGCAACAGACCAGACCAGGATTCGAACCCGGGCCCCCTGAATCTCTAGTCAGGTGCTCTACCAACTGAGCTATCTGGCCACTGGTGATCGAACCCAGCTGACCGCTACAGTCCTCCCTCCTTAAATGTCTTCACACCTGAAGACATCAACCCAGGATCTTTATCCCCTGGCAGGCATTTTCACCTGTCAGTTCCAGGGGCTGGTCTATGGCACCAAATGTAACAGTAAGGGAGAAAATGCAACGGACCAGACCAGGATTCGAACCCGGGCCCCCTGAATCTCTTGTCAGTTGTTCTACCAACTCAGTGATCTGGCCACTGGTGATCGAACCCAGCTGACCGCTACAGCTTGATGACAATGCTTATGGATAAAAGACAACAAATTCGTATGCCTCTGTTTTATACTCTATTCTAATGCATGAAATCAAATGGCACTTAGTCAAGTCATATGTAATATTTTTCTAATAGAAAATGTCAACTGTATAAAATATTCAAACAGATCTATATATTTCAATTACATATGGCTTGAAAACTTCAAAGGGCATAACTCTCAGCAAAAAGATCAAATCAGAATTTCCTGTAAAGATGCACATCTACACAGTATGTCCTCATTAACTACAAACTAAATTCATCAAATTCTGTTGTGTGATTTCAGATGACTTGCGCTAACAAGAACAGAGGCCAAACTTCCAAATTCAAATGGGACATAACTTACAGTCAAAAAATCATAACAAAATTTCCAGTGAATATATAGTATGTCCAAATTAAACACAAAGTTACATAAAACTCTATTCAGTGGTTTCAGGGGAGTTTCGCTGACAAACTGTTATAATCGTATATTTAATACTGGCCAAAGTTCTTAGTTTAAAAGCGGCATAACTTTCAGAAAAAAAATTAATCAGTATTTCCGGCATATATCATGCATATAAACATCCATTGTACAGAGCATTTCCTTCTTAACTACAAATTTCATGAAATTCAGTTATGTGGTTTCATCAGCATTGTGCTGACAGGAACAGGACTTAGTCTAACAGACGAACAAAAGGGTAAAAAACATTACAACCTCCACAACTATTGCTTGGGGTATAATCAAATACGAATATAAACTCTTCCAGAACTATCAATATAACCTACCCTTGTCTATGACGTGCACCTACCCGTGTCTGTGACGTGGACCTACCCGTATCTACGACGTGGACCTACCCGTATCTACAACGTGGAACTACCCGTGTCTATGACGTGGAACTACCCGTGTCTGTGATGTGGACCTACCCGTGTCTATGACGTGGACCTACCCGTATCTACGACGTGGACCTACCCGTATCTACAACGTGGAACTACCCGTGTCTATGACGTGGACCTACCCGTATCTACGACGTGGACCTACCCGTATCTACAACGTGGAACTACCCGTGTCTATGACGTGGACCTACCCGTGTCTATGATGTGGACCTACCCGTGTTTATGACGTGGACCTACCTGGCATGTCCGGGTCATGATTTTGCTGATGGTGCTGTTTCCAAGAGGTGTGTTGTCATACCATACATAGTCCGAGGATACAAAGTTACGCTTCGGTCTTTGCCAGAAGGCCTCGGTCATTGGGTGTAGATGTGTGAGGTATTGCAGAAAGGAAGTCACAGGGCATTTTGGATCACCTAGGATAAAATATCAATATATCTTACAAGTATATAAATAAATACATCTAGGTATGTATACAATCATACAATAATAATTAATTTCCATATAAAAATGTTTTGACCAGTGTTTCTACATTTAATTTATACCAAAGAAATTATTATGCCAAAATTGCAAAATCCACTGGCTAATTAAAATTCATTCTATTAAAGATGTATGAATTTTAATATGTCATGGCGGCTTCTGTAATGTCTTTTAAGCTGTTTTAGTCATTTACTTTGCTAACTATCACCGAATATCACATTGCCAGCTGATGCCTTTTTACATGCTAACTATTAATAAGTCTTTCTACATAAAACTTACTACCAAATTTAAACTGTTCCCCATAAAAATCACCAAATATTCCCACGATGATGTCAAACTTTTCCAAGAAGGTTAAGTGATCAAAGTTTTATTTCAACTTTATCAGTAACAAATTTTTCGACAATTACTTTAAGCCTGACCTAGCATGCTCACTTATGTGTTGGATATATTTAACGTCTAGACGAGAGAGATGTCATACACAGTACCGGGATGTTTTCATCATTTAGAATCCTGTATCAAACATATATACATGCTATGCCACATAATTCAAAGCATTACGTAAAAAAGAAAATGGCTGTGGAAAAAACTTTATAATTACAAAAAGCGATAGTTATATAAATAGAGATTTGTTGATGGAAGAATTCAGCATTGAAATATTTCCAATATGCAAAATTGTCAATGTTTTTTTCCAAATCAATACGTTGTAAGTTACCATTTAAAATTAATGAAATAAACATGATTAAAAATCATTCATATTCCTAAATCGCCCCTAAAGCTGGAAAACGGAATCACACGACTTACATGTGCCATAAGGGTTTTAAATTTTAAATTTCTAATTCAGCATGATCAATACATAAGACTATGATTATATATTTACAATGTTATTGATCATAATGCAGACCTTGCGCTATATATAAGTAATGTTGAATGTGTCAACAGTCTCTTGTATGAGACGGGGACACAGTGGGCGTATACATGTCTGTTGTATGAGACGGGGACACAGTGGGCGTATACATGTCTGTTGTATGAGACGGGGACACAGTGAACAGTATACATGTCTGTTGTATGAGACGGGGACACAGTGGACAGAATACATGTCTGTTGTATGAGACGGGGACACAGTGGGCGTATACATGTCTGTTGTATGAGACGGGGACACAGTAGGCAGAATAAATGCACAAATATTTACTACACTACACAACAATTGTGTGCATGACAACAAAACTCAGCAGCTTATCAAATGATCCTAGGTCGTGCAGGCACTTTTTATTTGAATATTGTTTTGTTACCAGCAACATGGCAGGTTGCATCTCACAGACAAGCTCTGCAACATGTAAATAGTGGTAGTGTGGTTACATATTAAACTGCCACATCTAGCTATGTACACAACTTTCAACAATGCTTGCTGAACCATGATGGCAGCAATAAGACAATGGCATTGCCGATAGACTGATGGAAGACATGTGGTTTCTGGATCTAAAATCAAATACTAGTTAACAGAACCGAGGCTCTCCTACAGTATGTTCACTGTGGCGTTCTGCCTCAATACAATTCTAATAACTAGATCCATCCGCTATACCATCTAGAGATCTACAAAGGGAAATCACTCTAATTTGCTAACATTGCCAATCTAGAATTTTACAACCAAAGTAATTTGGGGGGGGGGGGGGGGGGGGGGGGGGGGGGGTCTGTCTTTTGAATTCTACAAGAGTCCACAGATCACTTCCAGCATGTAGAGTACTTAATGTCATATCCGCTGAAGATCTTATCCGGGTAAGAAGTGATCTGTTTAAGATCATCAGTTACATAAAAACATATCAGATCACACAAATTAATAGAAACCATGTTAAGACATTTAGAATTTGAGAAATGACTCAGCAATTTATGCAATTTACTTAAGCAGGGTTTTATTTACTTCCTGTATTAAGTGACATGATGACACCAGGCTTGTCACTTTGGGATTCATTTGACAAAGAATAATCCAGGATAACTATATACTCATTCTGATTAATTACTCCGAATCAATGACAAGCAGAGTGTGGGGGTGTATTATTAGTGTGCCTGACTGCACATGTATACATAAAATTTATCACATAAAAAGGCAATATCAACAAAACAAAATGACATGTTGCCTAATTGTGACACATTCTAAAGGCCGACAAGTTCTGTGAGTCATTGGTTCCGAGTGATAACATTGATGCTGGACTCATTCTTTCTTTGTGAAATCTGGACCTTTAATGCTTAACTGGACAACTAATTTTAAAAACTTCCAGACCCAGTTGACTTACATGACCAAATCATGGAATGAATCCAGGTTTTAAAGGAAAAATAAGATTGAAGACTTGGACTGTCTGTCAGGTGCCGAACAGAGCCCTGGAAAGTAGGTTCTGGGGGTTGAAATGAAAGAAGTATCTAAGTGTTTTTAATACCCTTGTGGATTAACAGAAATTGCATTTAAATTAAATAAACACCTTGCATCTGCAGCAAAATAAAGGAAGCATATATATGAAAAGATCTATATATGAAAATATTATCTCTACATTGTTTTAAGCCTGAATAGGACTATTTCACTCAGTGATATGGAAAAAGAAAGAATTCGATGGGAATTTTTTTCTAAGGGAAAAATCCTGTATTTCAGTAGAATTCAGTCTAGATTCAATAGTCCCTGCAATCTGCAATTGCATAACAGCATCTCTTACAACGGGACAAGAAAATAGACATACTTCATTTTAAATCCATACCCAAAACCTTTACGATATTGGTATAATCATAATATAACACAATATAATCTAGTGCAACTCCAAGCAAAGAAGCTAAAAAACAACATGTGATGAACTGCAATGAGCATACAAATACTTGTGGAGTAAAAATGAAATTAAAACTTCAGTGCTTAATGATGTGAACATATGACAAACACAGCAATGCATGCAAAACATTGAATGTTCTGTCACCGGAGAGCAGTGACGAGAATGGCAGTATACCTGGTCGCTCGTACATGCGTTCACCTATCTGGTTGCCGTGGATGACTGAGTCGTTCTCGCTCAGGCCACCTATCAGCTCCTTGAAGCTGAACTTGGAGTTGTACTTTAGCCACACATATCTTCTTCCTTCCATATCAGTTGCAACTTCAAAATCTGATTTGGACATCACTCTTAAAAAGTCTTTTCCACGATTGCAGATATACAAATTGACATCGAAAAATACTTTATTCTGAAGAGTATCTGGTTGTTCAAGCTCCAGGGCTGGACCCATGTACAGCTTCCTCAGATCCTCAAATTCTATTCTTAGTCTGTGACACCTCCTAGGCACTTGTTTGACAGTCACATCAAACACACTGTTAGCATGCTCAAAATCTCGGTCTTTCACAATGTCTATACCATGGTGTTTCATAAAATACTTCTGTAGTCCAGTTCTAATGTATTTGAGAGAGGATGGAAACGGCTCGATGTCCTGTGACTTTACGGTGGTGTAAAAATCCTTAAGATACTCTGCAATTTGAATGGGCGGCATCATGACGATGCTCTGCAGACTGTGTCCTTTCGAAACCACATAGTCTTTAAAATAACTAAGTCCTGTTCGAATGACAACTTCCGGCTCTTCATCGTGCACCCCTCCTTCGTCCTCAGCATCGAATTTGGAGGTAATTAATTCAGAATTCATCGTGGTATCACAGTTTATTTCGCACCTGTCTCGCTTAATTTTCCATCTTGTTTCTGTTTTCCGTGTGACGTCACACCCGCATGCTGTCAACTTCCGCCGAGGGGTTAATCAGGTTCTTGACGACTTAATTTCCATAAAAAATACTGTCAAAGTTTATGTCTTTTCGTTGTTTTCCATTAATAAATTCATTAGCATGTAATTGAGATTAAATATAGAATGAAAATTCATTTCTTTATGCAGAGATACTAACATATCGAAACTTGACAAACCTCGACGAAATAAATGGAATCGCCTTTAGACAGTTTTTGCAACATCCGGTGACCGAGTCATTCCCCAACTAAAGGGGTGACGTCAGACCCTCTGTTTGCTCTGCGTAATTGGCCTACTTCTGAATTTCGGCCATCGCCAAACACCAGGGTCGTTCTGCGATTAACTGTTTACATGATAACCATAAGAGCTAATGCAATAGGCCCATTAGCCACAGGGTTCACCTGAACGACTCGTGATTTTCTTTCTTACAAACATATGATTATGACGCTTCTCTCAGCAGGAGGTCAGGTTCGTGTGCAAATGACGTGAAAAGTGGTCCTATACACAGTATACACAGGGACTAAGCCCGTTGTGGGCCCGAACTCTGGGATATCATTAATGGACCCAAAACGGATTTATGGTATCCACAAAACGGGCTTAGCCCCCATGGTCGTACATATGTAGGCAAATTTAGCAACATCAGCTCAGTGGTGTTAAAAAAGATAACATCAAAGACGTTATCATCCCCACCCACCCCCTGATCTCATTATATATATATATATATATATATACTACATTTACATAAATTTCACTATGATTTTAAATTACTTTTATTGAAATATTTACATTTAGTAGTATTTTATAAGGGTAAGTTATCTACGGCGCGTCAATTCTTTCCCGGTTGGGGGGGGGGGGGGGGGGGGGGGCTTACTTTCATCCTTCGTTACATGGGTTAAATTCACACACGACTTTCAAGCTTAGATTCAAATCATTCTCTTTCTACTATCAAATATAAATGGGGGTCAGTCACCCAATATATCTTTATTTACATGTAAAATTATGATAACGAAGTTCAGGTGACAGCTCCAGAGTTTTCTGGAATTGGGAAGGGAGAGGGGGTGATGTATACCATGCAATTTACTAGTAAAACCTAAGGGGTGACTGCCGCACTGAGAATCAAGGGTATCCCTGTGAGTATTAGTCGCTGTAACGCACAATATGTCAGTGATTACTTTAATAATTCACATTCCCAACCCATTACCTACTATATTATTTTATTCCTAGCTACGCCACTGAAATTTCCCACATTTATTAAAAATATTGTACTAAAGAAGGGAGGTGGGTGTTGCAATCCCTGCACCCCCTAAACTGGTACCCAGTTGACCTCGCTTCTCTCGTGTTTCTGTGTAGCACCAATCAGCGGGGGGCCGGTTTATATCCCTCCACCCTCACTCCAGATCCGCTACTGTTGCGTGCCTGATTTAACCATAGACTTTGATTTCAGCAGCTGTTCAAGACTGAAATGATCTTCGATTTCTCTGCTTGATACCGTAAATGATTGTTATAATTTCTAATGATTAACTACACGGTGACAGTCCAACATCTACCAAAGTCAATGACTTTTATATTAATAGCAGCATACCGTATATAGTTAAAGGTTTGCATGATAGTCAAGAAGTTTGTTGTTGGCAAAATAAAGTAAAGTGTAAGTATCGATACGTCCAACAGTCGAATACTAATTTATGATTAAGCGTAGAGTAGGGCCTACGTATTTAATAAACGGAAATTGTAAATTAGCAAATCAATGTGGTAGGACCTATACATCCCTTACAAAACACGTTGTACAGGAAATGGTGAAGATAACGAACAGTGATCAATCTCATAACTCCTATCAAGGTGAAGATAACAAACAGTGATCAATCTCAATAACTTCTATATAAGCAATACAAAATTAAGAGTTGGACAAACACGGACCCCTGGATATACCAGAGGTGGGTGCCATAGGTACCTCCTGTCGACCAGTCACATCGGCCTTGTTCCTTATATCTTGATCAGGTAAACACAGTACTGGACACACCAGAGGTGGGATCAGGTGTCTTGGAGAAGTATGGATCTCCTGTTGACCGGTAATACCTGCCTTTAGCCCTATATTTTGATCAGGTAAACGGAGTAATCCGTTGTCAAAAATCAGCGTACAAAGAACGGCCCAATTAAAAGGATTAGTATCGAACACGCCAGACAGCATTTCAGTTTCAGGCATTCGTTATATCATTAGGCTAATGCACCAAGCATTGTATAATTTTCGATCTATTTCATTACAGTTACGACTTGCTCATAAACATACCCGTAAGTGCAAGATGTACATGATGTGCTGAACACGACAAAGGACAGCTACCTGTTGTTTACAATGAACTGTCGATCATTGGTATTTTCCTCAGTCTGTCACATCCTGCAGTTAATCAATTAAAGTACTCAAGGGAGTTCAATGACATTCAGCATAACACAGAGGAAAAATAAATGCTCTTAAAATTTTAATGATTCTTAAAATTTCAATGATTCTTAAAATTTCAATGTTTTATCATTAGATATTTTCAATATGACGTACAGCAATTGTGATTAACACTTCAATTAGTACAAAACAAGCTGGCTGGTTTCATTTGATGTTTAATTGTAAAAATTGTGGATTTAATTAAAGGTTTATTTTGATTACATTAACCCACCCAACATCCCGAAATAGGTAATGTTAGAAAAATTAGCTATTGTTAAAAAAATTCATAAATAGTTGCGTGCGTGCGTGCGTGTGTGTGTTCAAATGAAGACAGGGCAGTACATCGGGAGATAAAATGAGGATGTTTGGCAATATTCTTTGGCATCATCAAACATGATTCAGCATGAATACAATTACATAGCCAATAAAAGGTTGTCCTATACGTAGAGCAGACTCAAGATGAGCTTGGAAGCGACCACACGCTGCCGATATCTTACAAACAGGTACAGGTATATTATTGAATAAAAGAAATGATACTGAAGATAAGTGCGGTCATGTCAGTACATGTAGATAGTAACCAATGGCAACCTCAGTCTCTCCAGTGCAGACTGGAGCTGATACTAACGACTTTGTAATTCGTGCACTTGATTGAACTTTGGTGAACACTTCATTTGATTGATCGATTGATTGAATACTGTTTAACGTCCCGCTCGAGAATATTTCACTCATATGGAGACGTCATCACTGCCGGTGAAGGACTGCAAATCGGCGCTAATGGCCATTGAGCAGGGAGGGGTCTTTAACGTGCCACTCCTGCTATGACACGGGGCCTCGGTTTTTGCGGTATTTGAAAACTCACATTATGTGCATAGCCATAGGTTATAGCAAGATCTTTGTTTCATTAACTTTGTTCATAGCCATAGGCTATAATAAGATATTTGTTTCATTAAACTTTGTTCATAGCCATAGGCTATTGCAAGATTTTTGTTTCATTATACTTTGTTCATGATAGAAATATATGTTTTAGAGGAAGTTTATTCACCGAATGAATTAAAAATGGGTAAACTAGTTATACTGAAAGAGTTTATATTTTCTATAGATAATCAATTATTTATAATATTTTAAAAATGCCTAGAGGGTGATAACTCCTATGCTGGTATTTTCTCTACCGTCTGCCTATTATACAACGATTTTCCTGATACACGCGTGTCAACTATTAATTTATACTTATCTATAACAGTTTCCTGATACACGCGTGTCAACTATTAATTTATACTTATCTATAACAGTTTCCTGATACACGCGTGTCAACTATTAATTTATACTTATCTATAACAGTTTCCTGATACACGCGTGTCAACTATTAATTTATATTTATCTATAACAGTAAACAGTACAAGTAAAGTAGCAGCTTTTAAAAAAAAAACTGTTGACAAGTTTTTATGCGATTTTTTTTTTAAATGTTGCCCTATATCCTTCTGTCTACATCTGTCTGACAACTTCATAACGGTGGCGTCATACACATTGTCTTGGGTTATTGATTAAATCAAACTTTAAGAAGAGGAAATCAGTAAAGGTTTTGGGGTTGTTGTTTTGTTTTTCTTCACTTTGAACCATAAATATTGATTATTCACAGGGGTATGGAGCTGCCATAAGTTTTTATCCGATTATTTTGAAAACTTACCAATTCTTCATCATAAACTGTTTTCATGGAATCACGCATGTTCTTATAAATCAATCAGTTTACTACTCCCAAACACAAACAATTCATCGATACTGATATTACGAAAGGATTTTTTATTTTGTTATTACGTTATTATTGTATATTACATGTACTATAACACAGACATACTACAATGCATAATATCACAATGGCTGACATAGGGAGCCCGACATTTCGAAGTTCAATGTAAATGTGACCAATTGCCTGCTAAACGTTTTATACATGATCTAACTTAAATAAGATTACAATGGCTTCTGTAATCATTAACTGTTTTCGTACACCCCCCCCCCCCCTCCCCCTCTAAAACGAAGCACGCACTGCTGTCATGCTTCAAAGTGCTTGTCGACTCACAGGCACCGGAAGTGCATGGATATTATGTACAGATCGTGTGTCCATAACCTACCCCCCTCCCCCCCCCCCCCCCCCCCTTCTGGACCCAATGAAAACATATAGAACCACAGATTCATCCAAATAAAGTAATTTCCCCGCCGATCACCTTCATACAAATCATTCTCAATAGTCAGTTTCTGCTTTCTGTATATGCTTTCGATATGGCCAATTGTGAGATTACTAATATAATTATGTAATATATGTCAGTACATTGAAATCTTATATAAATATTCATCTCAAATTAAAAGCTTACAAGAAGTACAAACTGGCTATTCAGAACGCCTTATCAAGGTGATCGGTAGGAAAATCACATATTTTGGATGAATTATTGGTTCTATATTTATTTTCGCATAGAATCTAGAAAGGGGGGGGGGGGTGCACTCAAGATCTAAACACGATATCCACAATTCAGGTGCCTGTGGTCAAATCTGTTGTGTAAGACTTTCAAACTTCCCAGATACAATGGTTAATTCACCACACGTACATGTATGTATATATATGGAACTTTAAAACAAATAATATAATAATAAAAAAATAAAAAAAATAGAAGATGAAAAAAAAGAGAAAGTATTAAAATTAACCCACAAATTGTAATTTTAAAAACACTATGTGTTGTTTACATGAAGAAGTAAAACAGCACCACTTTGTCACTTGAACATTTTCTCCTTATGCACTAATCGACATTGCGACTACGAAAATGCTAAACAAATCCACAAAGTAGTACTTCCGTTATCTGAAATATGCACGAGACAGAGAGAAGGGGGATAACCCGTCCTCTGTACAATCAGAACGAGTCTTATGGTATCACACCGGTAATTATTTTCACTATATATTACTATAGAGGGGAAAAAATCATTAAAAATCAGTTTACAAAATTGATGCCGAATAACGCAGTCAGACACGTTCTATGTTACCTATCTCGTCTGCCGACACCAGAAAAACAACACCCTACGCGGCATTTTCGAAAAAAAATTACCCGCAAACAAGACTACCCTCAAATCCACGTGTTTTTCACATGTGTGTAAACAGCCGGAGTGCACCTCAGGAAGTAGCCTCAGCTACCAACAGCAAATAGTTCCTTTGTATACACTTGATTATTTCTACAAATTACACAAAATTTCCTAATCAGGGGTACAAAAATTAAGAGAAAAGAAGAAGAGGAAATGAGAAAAATCGCGCAAGGAAAAAAAATATTTCTTTAAATATATGGAACTACAATTGACGAAGTTCATTTTGATTGGACAATTACCGGTGTGATACCTTATGTACCACTATACAACTGTGCAATACGTATAAATTGGTGTGTCATTCAGATGATTTTATTGAGCTCTCATTATTCAGATTAATATTTAGAGAAGCTAGGATACATGTACTTTAAAAACAACATCAAAAGCAATCAGATTAAACAAGCACTACTTCAGTTTTTGACAATAATAATAGGTTCGTCTTTGATGACAATATAATATTGATGCGTACCTAGCTATGTGTGCACAAAAAATCCTCACGAAAAGCTGAATTTTAAAGAACTAAATAAGATTTGAACGTTTTTAATATACATATCTTCCACTTTCCTATATCCATATCAGATTTCTCTGGTGTAGCATTCCTCCTTACGCCCATATCAGACAAACGGTGTAAATACTCCCCAAACCACTACCTTGTTATTTTTGTTATATTTAGATTTTGTTACAATAGCCAGATGTAGGATAGTGTTAATATGGTTTAGGGAGATGGTTACCGGGGTTTGGAGTGATCTCCACCGCATGACGTTTTTGAATTATGTTGGTTCTGTGTAATGTTTGTGCAGTGGACGATCTTACAAGTAATGTATGTGTATAGTGAACGATTGTTTCTGAGACCAGCCGCAAGACTATAAACTGAGAATATTCTTAAGTCTGAATTTCAAATCCTGCTAATTATTGATATAATTTTCATAACAAATATTTTTTTAGTATATGTTTGTATTTGATATTTTTTTTTTTAAACCTGCAGTATTTTAAAAACATCTGTGCTAGATAAATCTTGAGATGTAAAATATCAAAATTTTGACTTAAGTCTATTCTCAGTCTTAGGGCGAGAAAGTGTGGACAGTTGTTATCTGTAAGTCTGGTACAGTGATTGATTCCCTCACCCTTAAATGTGAAATCATTTTGTGTTAGTGGATATTGGTGTGGTACTTTAAAGTGTTTGTACATGCATTTGTTTTGATTTTGGAAATGAATGAGTTTAGCGTTGAGAACTAGCCGTTACTGTCTATATTGTTAATAGTACAATGATGCAGCTGTAAATTTCTCTGATCATCAGTGATATGTCATAAGTCGTTGTTTGGCAATGTTGTCGACAGTCGCGTGGTCTTGAATACTGACATGTGAAGGTATTATTTTGGAAATGGATATGTGGATTGGATTGTGAGGACTTGTACATGAGCGTAAGGATGGTGTCAAGTAGAGTGGCCTATAATTGAAATGTTTGGAGTGCTTGTAATGCACTATGGGAGTCACTGAGAATATTCTTTAATCGTGAATGTGTTTGAGTGCAGCAATTAGACCAATCGTCTCTGCCGAGCAGACGGAGACATTGTCCATGTATCCATTTCATTCCTCTTGAGGGCCGCTGGGGGGTAATACATGGCTGTGTCTGTTTTGCTCCCATCAGTGTATATTATTTTATTAAGTACACAATATAAGATACTTACTTATACATGATGAGTGCCCAACTTAATATCGAACAATTACTAGAGGTATATAAGCCTACACGAAATCTTAGGTCTATAAAACAATCAGTCACTTTAGTTATTCCAAAAAGTCGAACCGTAACGTACGGGGATCGGTGTTTCAGAACAATAGCTCCAAAACTGTGGAATGCTCTTCCAGAAGATGTAAGGGACTGTAGAACACTGTGTGCGTTCAAGAAGTCAATGAAAACACATTTTCCCCATAAAGTTTTCCAGGACTAGTTCCTATCATTTCAGTCATTCGTGTTTGCTGTTTCATCGCATTATTTGTTTTGACTGTGTGTCTTAGTTTTCGAGTACCATTTTGTGATGTTTTATTTTTAAAAAAATTCTATGTTTTAATGTATTATACCCGAGACATTATATGCTGTGTGTGTATTTTATTATTATTATTTTAATTCGCCCTGAAACTGATGTTTATTCTTATCTAGCATATTTATGGTATCTTGTGTTTTCCTGTTTTATATGTACAATCAGGATAGGTACAGCTACGGACTGTTTACATGTGATAACGCCTTTTATATCATTGCTTTTTAATGTTTTATTTTATTATTTTCTATGTATTATGTGTATAACATTCTGTTGTAAGGTATATATGCATTGTAAAGCACCTTTGAGCGTACATAGTGTATGAAAAGGGTGCTATATAAATATGGTATTATTATTTTTAGACCTTGATAATTTGAATCTATGTATTGAAGTGCATTTTCCATAATGTGTGTAAGGGTTGTTGTATTTTGGTGGTTGTAGTACCATTGTTGGTGGAGACTTTGGAGGTAGAAAAGGTTCACGGCGCCATCGGCAATAAGTATTTGCCAGGTGGCTTAGGTAGCATTTAAGTGTTTTATATTGTCACATTTGATACGCTGTTTTTGAAGATAATTTCGACAGTTTATTGTGATAGTTGGATGGGCCAATTAATAATTGAATCGAGATTGTTGTGCAACCTGATGTTGATGCTTTTGATATGAACGACAAACTAACAAGTCAACTTTATAACAAACGGGATGATTTCAACTTCTCCATCGTCAACTTCCCATATTTATGTAGCAATATTCCATTATCACTTGCATGTGAGGTTTATATCTCTCAACTGATTTGATACGCAAAAGTTTGGGTCTGCGTATGGTTAAGTTTTAAATCGAAGCAGGCTCCTAACAAACAAGTTGATGGCGGAGGGGTATCAACAGTCTCGTTTCAAGTCAGCATTTTGCAAAGTCTATTGTTGTTAAAACGATCGAGTTTGCCAATATAACGTATCATTGGGTCAAATGCTGTCTGACATGTTTCATACCGATTGTTAGGCCGTTCTTCGCACACTGATTTTGACTACGGATAACTCCGTTTACCTGATCATGATATATGACTCACGGCGAGTGTGACCGGTCTACAGGGGATGCTTACTCCTCCTAGGCACCTGATCTCACCTCTGGTATATCCAGGGGTCCGTGTTTGCCCAACTCTCTATTTTGTATTGCTTATAGGAGTTATGAGATTGATCACTGTTAGTTTTCTTTACCTTTCATATTGACGGTTGCGATGCAGGTGTGTGCAATATGAAGACAGAGAAAACAAAAGCTTGGGATGGTTGTCTGTTGTGGATAACTGCGCTAGATAGAAGAATTATTGATCATGATGTGTAAAAGTGTAGGACTGATAGCAGGACCTTAATGCGTGCCATGGTCCAAAGCGTGGAAACTTCAAAACGACTTATAATCGCTTATCCCACTTTTTTCCTCTCTAAATTTCAAGAAATTTGATGAAGCAAAATGATGTAGAACTGGCGATAAAGCTTGTGTGAAAATAACGAACAGTAACCAATGACGTCATTCCTAACAACCGGGCCTGGAGGTTATAAAACTTTTACCGTACTCATACTTCAACTCAGCCATGTTTGTTTTGAGTACAACTCTGAGCAAGCTTCGACACATGCTCTCAAAATATTGAGCATGTACTCCATTTGAGCGTGAGGATGATTTTATTAAAGTTTTATAACATTTATTTTTGAGTATGGGTACGATTTAGCGTTTGAATTTGAGTATGAAAACGTGCTCAAAAAGTTTTATAACCTCCAGGCCGGAACACGTCAGACAGGAATCTATCTAGTTACAGGTTGATTGTACATTGTTTAACGTCCGAGAATTTTTCACTCATATGAAGACGTCACCATTGCCGGAAAAGGGATACAAAATTTAGACCTATGCTCAGCGTTTACGGCCTTTGAGCAGGGAGGGATCTGCATCGTGTCACACCTACCACCTGCTGCGGCACGAGACCTCGGTTTTTGCGGTCTTATCCACTTGACCGCCCCATTTAGTCATCCTTTTCGACAAGCAAATTTAAGGATACTGAGAAAATATTCTAATCCGGGTCCCCACGGGAATGGATCGATGTGAATAAATACTAATAGTACTGTGTGAAACAGTTTAAGATGCAGATAAACTGAATAAATCGACAAGGTATTCACACACGTGACATATTCTAACCTCGTGCTCTAATCTTGAACATTGTTTTGACGCTGTATTGATAAGCCTTACTCTAAATTCCAACATATATACCAGCGCTATGATAGTAATGAAATGCACAATTCTGCTGTTTTGCATAATCTTGGTCAGATCGGAGATTCACGACAACTCTCGCGGAGGGGAATCCAGTGGACCGTGTTCCGATGTAATCCAAGCACTGCGAGATGAGCTGACAGGATTGAAAGAGAAACTCGAGAGACAGGGCGAGGAAATAAATTAGCTTCGACAGGAACTGACGCAAAAACCGAAACAAAGTGGAACTCTGCAGGAACACCCAAATTTCCCGGAGACTCGTGGCAAGTCTCTAAGGAAAAGGTTGTTGCTGAATTCGCCATTAAACAACTCTAATTCTGAAGGTAATATCAGTAGTAATATGTCATAATTTGCTAATTGTAGATATATTCTTTAAGCGAAAACACAGGGAAAGGTTGGGATGATTTACGGGTTGTCAGATGTTTTACATGAAAGGACTTTTTAGGTCGACGTTTCTCAACAAAAACAACAACAACAAAAACAAAAAACAACAACAACAAAAACAACCAAAAAAAAAAAAAAATGCAATACATATTCATTTAAGACAGGACATCCGTGGCTGAGTGGTTAAAGCATCGCGCTCATAATCACACGGCCTCTCACCTCTGGTCGGCGCAGGTTCGAATCTCGCTCGCGCCGGTAAGTGAGAAATTTTCCCAGTTTACTTTCGGAAGGTCGGTGGTCTCTTCCCAGGTACGTTGTATCTGGGTTCTTTCTTCCACCAACAAAAAAACTGGGCGCAACTATTTAACTGAAAAATTGTTGAATGTGGCGAAAAACATCAAAACAATCAATGAAAACAATCATATTCGTTCAACAGCAAAATATCACTAATGGATCACGCCCACAATTTTATTTCTTCATTATTGCGGTGTCGCTAATCACATGATCAGATGATATGACGACCGTCTTGCTCCACAACCAGTATTGAAGCTTGTACATGAACTTTTTTTTTAAAAGTTTGATATTCCCTATAATATAATGGCAACAACAACATCATCCTTCATTTTTTTAAACACGGTTACAGGGAACCTGATTATGATGAATTCACACTTACAGTAACACACGGTTACAGTGAACACGCTTATAATGAATTCACACTTGCAGTAAAACACAGTTACAGTGAACAAGCTTATAATGAATTCACACTTGCAGTAAAACACTGTTACATCAAACACACTTATAATGAATTCACACTTACAGTAAAACATGGTTACATTGAACACACTTATAATGAATTCATACTTACAGTAAAACACGGTTACAGTGAACACGCTTATAATGAATTCATACTTACAATAAAACACGGTTACAGTGAACACACTTATAATGAATTCACACTTGCAGTAAAACACTGTTACATCAAACACACTTATAATGAATTCACACTTACAGTAAAACATGGTTACATTGAACACACTTATAATGAATTCATACTTACAGTAAAACACGGTTACAGTGAACACACTTATAATGAATTCACACTTACAGTAAAACACGATTACAGTTAACACGCTTATAATGAATTCACACTTACAATTAAACATGGTTACAGCGAACATGCTTATAATGAATTCACGCTTACACTAAAACACAGTTACAATGAACTCGCTTATAATGAATTCACACGTACAGTAAAACACAGTTACAGTGAACTCGATTATAATGAATTCACACGTACAGTAAAGCACGGTTACAGTGAACTCGCTTATAATGTATTCACACTTACAGTTAAATATGGTTACAGTGAACACAACAATTATGAATTCACGCTTACAGTTAAACTCGTTTATAATGAATTCACGCTTACAGTTAAACACGGTTACAGTTAACTCGCTTATAATGAATTTACACTTACAGTCAAACACGGTTACAGCGAACACACTTATAATGAATTCACAGTTACAGTCAAACATGGTTACAGCGAACTCGCTAATAATGAATTCACGCTTACAGTTAAACACGGTTACTGTTAACTCACTTATAATGAATTCACACGTAGTCAAACACGGTTACCGCAAACACATTTATAATGAATTCACACTTACAGTTAAACATGGTTACAGTGAACACGCTTATAATGAATTCACACTTACAGTAAAACACGGTTACAGTGAACACACTTATAATGAATTCACACTTGCAGTAAAACACAGTTACAGTGAACACACTTCTAATGAATTCATACTTACAGTAAAACACGGTTACAGTGAACACGCTTATAATGAATTCACACTTACAGTAAAACATGGTTACAGTGAACACACTTATAATGAATTCACACTTACAGTAAAACACGATTACAGTTAACACGCTTATAATGAATTCACACTTACAATTAAACATGGTTACAGCGAACATGCTTATGATTTAAACACCGTTACAGTGAACACGCTTATAATGAATTCATACTTACAGTTAAACATGGTTACAGTTAACAAGCTTATAATGAATTCACACTTCCAATAATATGATTTTGATTCCCTGTGATTTTAAAACACATTTTGAACTTATTGAATATAACAAACCACATTTATAACGAGTCGAATTTGTTCGTCCCCAGCACTTCACTATAAGCGTGTTTCACTGTAATCGTTCGTCCCCAGTACTTCACTATAAGCATGTTTTACTGTAATTGTTCGTTCTCAGCACTTCACTATAAGCGTGTTTCACTGTAATCGTTCGTCCCCAGCACTTCACTATAAGCATGTTTTACTGTAATTGTTCGTTCTCAGCACCTCACTATAAGTGTGTTTTGTTGTAATTATCGTTTCCAGAACTTCCTTATAAGTATTTGTATTGTACATATTTTCTGGGATTTTTTTATTAATAAGTACAAATGTAATTGGTCCTTTTCATTGCTATGATAAAAGTATGGCTCGAATTTTGGTACACGTGTTCTTTGTAAGCTTGTGGTCCATTTTCAGTATCTTTTATCAGAAACAATATCAATTTTTGACAAGTGATTTGCGACACTGAATATTAGTTCTTTACATTTTCCTTCAGGTAATTCCCCTAAAATAGCCTTCTATGCCAATAAGATCACCGACGGCGGCCACAACCTAGCTCTTCACCAAGCTCTTATTTTCGGAAACGACATTACCAATGTAGGAAATTGCTACCATCATTCAACCGGAACCTTCATTCCCAACACCTCTGGAGTTTACGTCTTCGACGTGCAAATATTGATATGTTCGGCAGGACATATATTTAGAACGGAGCTCGTGGTGGAAGGGGTCAGTAAGGCAGCGCATTACACTGGTGACTCAACTCACTGCTCTAACGGGGGCGGGATGGCAGTGCTTCACGTCAATGCGGGCGACAGTGTTTGGGTGAGAGTCCGGTCATCTGACGGAGTGAATGGTGTCGCTTGGGAGAGCAGTTTCTCCGGCTTTCTCCTATATGCAGATTGATTACTTGTGTACAAACTTCATTAAAAGGTTATGATACAGACATAATAAGATGAAATTCTTCAACGAACGAAATTTATATTGTTTAGTCCACAAATTGCAATTATTTATAGCATTACATCATTTAGTCGTAAATGTCCATGTAGATCTAACGCTTTCACAAGGACATTTGACAGGAATATTAATCCTATTTACCAAATGATAAGACTAAATGGGGCGGTCCTTCGGATGAGACCGTGAAAACAGAGGACCCGTGTCACAGTAGGTGTGGCACGATAAAAATCCCTCCCTGCTCAAAGGCTGCAAGCGCCGAGCATAGACCTAAATTTTACAGCCCTGCCCCAACAATGATCTCCAGATGAGTGAAACATTCTCGAGCGGAACGTTAAACAATATACAACAACAAAATGATTAGACCTCACGTACACCTGTAACGTGGATTTCTATCACATGTAAAGAGAAATGAGGATCATTCTAAGCCAAAGGAAGGTTCCTAAGTACATTTCTCCTCAGTTGGGAAGTGACAGTGCCTAGATTGAGATGTCTCCTGGACCTCCTATTGGTCTGAAATTAATCTAGATGTAGTTTCAGTTACGTGTATCGCATTCTAATGATATGATTTACTTACAGTTTGACCTTTGTTTTATGTCCCGACGAGTTTGTTTTTGCGCATATTGAGACATACTCTAAATCAAGACGCATGCCTGGCGCTTGTAGCAATAACAGTGAGGGTTCGTTAACATCCTTACGCCTGTCGCGACATGGAACCTTCGTTTTTAAGGTCACAACTGAAAGACCCGTATATCACACTTCTAAATGCCGTGTTGTATGAAGGAACCATCACTACCTATGATTACGTCCTAGGTTTGACGTGGTCGTGTCACGAGCGAGCCTCCAACTCCGGTTACAAAGCGAGCGCTCTACCATTGAGCTATCGCGTCCGTTATTTGCAGTGTATTTAATCCATGTCATTCTGATAAATTATCTGGAGCATACTATGTTTCTGATTCTAAATCTACCCAACATATGATCAGAAATAGTTTTGTTTTTGGAGGTTGGACCTAGCCTTCACGCCATTGGAGTCTCAAACTGCCTGCTTGAACTTCTCGCAATTTGTTAGATCCTCCACATCTTCGCTAGCCAGGGGTTTACGATCCGTTCAGCTTGTCTTGTAGAGAAGCGGAGCGGATCGTAAACCCTTGCCTAGCGAAGATGGACCCACCACTGTTCATGGAAAGTGGAACGAAAAATGACGAGAGGCTGATTTCATGTACAGACCAAGTGAAAAATGGTATGCAGTGCATACGTTCGCAATTCCTTGGGAATCTGGATCAGAATATGTCCTTAGTACCCCTTGCCGTGCCACAGCAGGTGTGGGACGATAAAGATCCCCCCTGCTCAAAGACCATAAGCGCCGATCATAAGCCTAAATTTTGCAGACTTTCGTCGGCAATGGTGACGTCTCCATATGAGTGAAATATTTTAAGAAGGTACGTTAAACAACATCAAATCAATCAATCATACCGGTATGTTTACACAAGGCTAATTAGATGCCTTATACTGATCAGTGTGTCAGTACATACGCTCTTATCTCTCTCATAGATAATGACCTTCTGGTGAACGTGACACAATTTGAATTTAACACAACATATCCTCTAAACACTGGTATGTTAGAACCAAAGCACACACTATTTCTGTTCTGGATTTGTGCGCTGCAACAAGGATTGTCAGAACTCCATCCCGGTGATGATTTATCCAATGAATCACTGCGGCGGGAATTGTTAGCGCTGAGAAATGAGGTCAGTCAGCTCCGCCAGGAAGTGAGACAGAACGGTGGGGGTAGATTTCTACAGGTAAGGCAGAAAGGTGGGGATAGATTTCTACAGGTAAGACAGAAAGGTGGTGGTAGATTTCTACAGGTAGGTCGGGCATTGAATATGAGTGGTCAGAGTGGCGGAGTATTTTTCAGAGTAGAAGACTAGCTATAGAAAAAAGTCTTACGTGTCGTAATTGCAAAGGAAATAACGGAGAATCCCCCTGTTAAGTATGGATTTGTGATGTAGTGTGAACATGTTTTTCTAAACAGATATGAATAAAATTAAGCATATTTTGTGCTGATAAAAGACTAAGTACTTATTCATAACATGTACTTTGATTTTGACGATATATGTATGTACATGCAGTCCTAAAATAATGTAATTAAATACTGCTCGGTATCAAAATAAACTACTACATTTAAATAAATTGTCATGGATACGATTTTCATATCAAACGCCATTTTTCAAAACAACACTAGGGCAACAGTTGTTGTATGAGTCTAGCTTCTGCGCATGTACAAACATCACTCTAGGGTTACCCGAGTCTAGCTTCTGCGCATGTACAAACATCACTCTAGGGTTACCCGAGTCTAGCTTTCATCATGTACAAACATCACTCTAGGGTTACCCGAGTCTAGCTTCTGCGCATGTACAAACATCAGTCTAGGGTTACCCGAGTCTAGCTTCTGCGCATGTACAAACACCACTCTAGAGTTACCCGAGTCTAGCTTTTCATCATGTACAAACATCAGTCTAGAGTTACCCGAGTCTAGCTTCTGCGCATGTACAAACATCAGTCTAGAGTTACCCGAGTCTTCCCAATCAAACGTGCCCGTTGTGTTCTCTTTACACTTTTTTTCGGAATGCACTAAAATTATTTGTCTTTGAAATTACTGTGTGTGTGTGTGTTACCAACCTTTAACACCCTTTTTCTAGAAAAATGAAACTCATAGTGAGACGCCGTTTGAAGACAGATCTCGAAGACTGTTGCTGCCCTTGCCGATGACGACTTCCGGTACTGCTAGTAAGTTGTAACTATTATATAAAACTTTGTAGTAACACTAACAGATTATTCAAAGGTTGAATATCATTCATACTTTAGGAAACATTTGGACAAAAACTCTATTTAATGCTGCAGTGGGGATGGTACACACACTACATGTATATATGTTGCGACACTTACTGACGCCATTATAGATATGTATGAATGCTGTTTTACTTATTTTAAAAGCATTATTGGCAGTTAAGTTTCTTTTATTATATCGCCACCAAACGTGACACGCGATCTCCATTTTAAGGTCAAATTCAAATGATCGGTGACTTTCATTTCTTATGCCGGAAGCTTGACAGAGGACAGTCACTATCTTTGTAAAACGTTTTCTGTTTGACGCAGTGCCGGGAACGAGATTCGAAACTGATCCTCTCTGTTGTGAAGCGAACACTTTAATCACTAGGCTACATAGACCCAGCATTGTAGAGAAATGGAATCTTAATACCTCCATCTGTTTACGTTCTGTAGTATACACGGAAAGAGGAAAAATAAAATAGTAAAGAACATAATAGAATTTTTGCGCATCTAATTGTGCATTTGATTATAATAATACTAGTATGTTTGATTTTACAGACAACTCGTACAGAATTGCGTTCTCTGCCGATAGTCCCACGGATTATAGCAACCTTGCCGTGCATCAAACTCTGGCTTTTGGACACGTCATCTCTAACGTGGGTAACTTTTACCATCATTCTACGGGGATATTCAACCCCAACGTGTCTGGGGTGTACGTTTTTGATGTACACATACTGCAATGCATATCGGGGCATGACGTACATACAGAACTGGTCGTGGAAGGCGTCCGTAAAGGCGGAACCTATGCCGGGGGATCTTCAACTTGCGCTTATGGAGGGCAGTTAACTATCGTTCACGTTAATGCAGGGGATTCTGTTTGGGTTCGACTTTCAGCATCAGACGGGCATAACTCTTTTGGGTGGGAGACGAGTTTTTCTGGCTATTTGCTGTTTGAGGATTAAAAAGGATTCCAAGCATTCAACATCTTTTACCAAAAGTGACATTAAAACTGGAGATAATTATTAAGCTTAATTTTACGTCAATTTATTCATGCACCATAATGTGTTTTTCTGATCCAAATTTTTCGTTTGTATCGTTAATTTTCCACATATCTGACTTCACCGAAGTTGGCGGACCCCTTTCTGATAGACATCAATGCCACAATGAATGGATGTTAAGAGGTTAGGGTGTTAGCTTTGCAACAAGAAGGCCCTGGGTTCGTTCAGCGATCTTGGCGCCCCGTGAAACTTATGACTTGTAACGTAGGTTGTGACTGTTCCCTCGCTAAGCGCCCGGCAAGAGAAGTGAAAGTCAGGAGTTTTTAAAATATGAAATGTATAACGGAAGTCCCGTGTTACAGGAGGCACTGGCACGATAATGACCCCCCCCCCACCCCCACCCCCCCCCCCCCCCCCCCATTGTTACGACGTTAAATGCTATCCATCAATTTGTAGCACTTCATGAAAGGTGAAGATAACGAAGAGTGTTCAATCTCATAAATCCTATAAGCAATACAAAATAGAGAGTTATGCAAACACAGACCCCTGGACACACCAAAGGTGGGATCGGGTGCCTAGGAGGAGTAAGCATCTCTTGTCGACCGGTCACATCCGCCGTGAGCCCTATAGTAACTGCTGTCATCTCTACATTAATCATAAATTCTTAAATGGGACGTGGCACAATATACAAAGAAAGGAAAGCGTTGTTTGAATGAAGGGCTTTTGGTCCTCTTCCTAAGCTCGTCGTCCTTTGTTACTACAATATTCTTGCTTCACACGTTTAATCTGAAAACAAGTAGTACTTAGTGCGTTCGAGTTCATGGATCGAAAGTGCTCATCCGCTCTATACTTCCGGTGCGTATCAAAAGAAATACAGGTTAGTTATACATTAAGCAGTCTCATTATATTGAGTATTGTGGTACACGTTTTCGTTTTCTCAAATTGATCGGTAAGGTTAGGAACAACTAACCAGCCACTAATAACTAACTATTTAGACAGTGAAAACTTGACTACTAGTAGCTATCTACGTAAAGCTAGAAAACGTAGCTACTAGTAGCTCTTTGTTAGTAATCAACTAATTAAAGTGAAAAAGCTAGCTACTAGTAGCTCTTTGTTAGTAATCAACTAATTAAAGTGAAAAAAGCTAGGTACATGTAGCTCTTTGTTAGTAATCAACTAATTAAAGTGAAAAAAACTAGCTACTAGTAGCTCTTTGTTAGCAATCAACTAATTAAAGTTAAAAAGCTAGCTACTAGTACCTCTTTGTTAGTAATCAATTAATTAAAGTGAAAAAGCTAGCTACTAGACGCTCTTTGTTAGTAATCAACTAATTAAAGTGAATAAAGCTAGCTACTAGACGCTCTTTGTTACTAATCAACTAATTAAAGTGAAAAAGCTAGCTACTAGTAGCTCTTTGTTAGTAATCAACTAATTAAAGTGAAAAAAGCTAGGTACATGTAGCTCTTTGTTAGTAATCAACTAATTAAAGTGAAAAAAACTAACTACTAGTAGCTCTTTGTTAGCAATCAACTAATTAAAGTGAAAAAGGCTAGCTACTAGTAGCTTTTTGTTAGTAATCAACTAATTAAAGTGAAAAAGCTAGCTACTAGTAGCTCTTTGTTAGTAATCAACTAATTAAAGTAAAAAAAAAAGCTAGCTACTAGTAGCTCTTTGCTAGTAATCAACTAATTAAAGTGAAAAAGGCCAGCTACTAGTAGCTCTTTGTTAGTAATCAACTAATCAAAGTGAAAAAGGCTAGCTACTAGACGCTTTTCATTACTTGTCAACTAATTAAAGTAAAAAAAGCTAGCTACTAGTAGCTCTTTGTTAGCAATCAACTAATTAAAGTGAAAAAGCTAGCTACTAGTAGCTCTTTGTTAGTAATCAACTAATTAAAGTGAAAAAAGCTAGGTACATGTAGCTCTTTGTTAGTAATCAACTAATTAAAGTGAAAACGCTGGCTACTAGTAGCTCTTTGTTAGTAATCAACTAATTAAAGTAAAAAAAAAAGCTTGCTACTAGTAGCTCTTTGCTAGTAGTCAACTAATTAAAGTGAAAAAGGCTAGCTACTAGACGCTCTTTATTACTAGTCAACTAATTAAAGTGAAAAAAGCTAGCTACTAGTACCTTTTTGTTAGCAATCAACTAATTAAAGTGAAAAAAGCTAGCTACATGTAGCTCTTTGTTAGTAATCAACTAATTAAAGTGAAAAAAGCTAGCTACTAGACGCTCTTTGTTAGTAATCAACTAATTAAAGTGAAAAAAGCTAGCTACATGTAGCTCTTTGTTAGTAATCAACTAATTAAAGTGAAAAAAGCTAGCTACTAGTAGCTCTTTGTTAGTAATCAACTAATTAAAGTGAAAAAAGCTAGCTACTAGTAGCTCTTTGTTACTAATCAAAATGAAAAAGGTTAGCTACTAATAGCTCGTTGTTAGTAATCGACTAATTAAAGTGAAAAAGGCTAGCTACTAGTAGCTCTTTTTTACTAATCAACTAATCAAAGTGAAAAAGGCTAGCTACTAGACGCTCTTTATTACTAATCAACTAATTAAAGTGAAAAAAGCAAGCTACTAGTAGCCATCTCCTTAAAGTGAGAATTTACTAGCTACTAGTAGTCAGCTACATGTACTACAAGGAAATGTTATATAACTACTGATAGCCAGCTAGAAGAAACAGGTTGATAGGTCTCACTCTGATTATCGGGTTTATCTAGATTGTGAGGTGTAATCTTCATGTATCGGGATATGCCTTCAAAATGTAATAGGACCCGTGAAATGAAGAACGAACCCCAACGGATATAGTTTAAGCAAATCATAATATTTATTTTTTTTTTACTTATTTAGTTTTATAACTACTATTCAATAAATGAGGAAACCGTTATCCAATATGTCTTATTTTACATATTAAAATGATTAACTTTTCATATAAAAGTAAAGGAAAATCAACGTTGTCAAAAGCGTTTTGTGACCTCCTCCCTCTCTGGTTCTACCTGATTGATAAAAACCTTTCACAATCAGAGTTTGGACTGACACTGCTTAGGTCATCATTAGATTGATTTATCAGGCAAGAGGACCATAGATTATTCTAATCAACTATGTTCAGTTAAATCAGGCGCATAGGAAGGGGAGCCGGGTGCGGAGGGGACCCCCCTACACACACATTTTTGGCTGTTTTGTTGTCACATCTAGAACTGTGGATTCATGTTGTACACAATATATCTTGAAAAGAAATTGATTTTTTTTCCGGAAAATTGTATCCGTAGATTTAGAAAATATTGACAAACAACGTTTACAATTTTCAGGAATATTTTCCCCTAAAACCTTAGAACGTTCATATCTGAATCTTTTAGGCATGTTTTATTAGATATTCATAATATGATTACGGTGTGACCGTTGGGGCGAGCGCAGCATATCTGAATACATTTTCAAAAAATATATGTTGAAAACAAGGAAAACTGATCTGGTTCACTGTCAATACGTAGGATTACTGTCTTGCTCGCCAATGTAGGAACCAGTTTAGCGGGAAATGCAACGAGCGTGTTGTGACGTAGCCTGGTAGTTGTGACGTGACTGTTTACATTTCTTTAGACAATATTTTAAAAAGAAAGGGGGAAGAATATGTTTGTCATCCTTTCCTTTCAAATAAGAAAGGTTTGGAATACTTAAAAGATTTTTTTTATTATTATTTTACGAATCGAACCATCTGCCATTTTGTACGAGGGACTTCTGGGATTGGCGTCAAAAAAAAATTCTTGTTAGAGGTTGAGATTTAGCTCGGATTATTTCCCGCGCTCTAGTCATTAGAGCTCGCAGTACGAGCCAGCGCTCCGCGCTGGCTCGCTGCGCTCGCTATTATGCAACATATCAGAGCGTTCATATTATGCAACATATCAGAGCGTTCATATTATGCAACATATCAGAGCGTTCACATTATGCAACATATCAGAGCGACATTTGGACTATAGAATCTCTAGAATTTGCAAACAAAACAATTTTTATCATTCTGGAAAAAATCACAAAAAGGTCATATAATATAGGGTTATTGAACTTATATTGGTGAATATTGGCACGAGTTGGCTGTAAAATTGCACGAGCTTGCGAGTGCATTTTGACAGTCAACGAGTGCCAATATTCACCTATAGAAGTTCAATAACCCTTTTATTATATAGCTAAAGTATTTAGTTGTTAAAAAATTATATCCCTTTTCACTCAAACTACTCCAAAACAGACGAGAATTCATCAATATTGGCATCTAAGGTGAACGTGCAGCTGCATTTCT
Source organism: Ostrea edulis (assembly GCF_947568905.1). NCBI lineage: Eukaryota > Metazoa > Mollusca > Bivalvia > Ostreida > Ostreidae > Ostrea > Ostrea edulis. Next base: position 91,151,156 of record NC_079166.1, on the reverse strand, counting down.
TAACTGTTCAATATCTAACCCGTCATTAATGCATGAAGCAAACTGATTTTGTGAATGGGGACATCATAATTTAAGTACAGTAAAACATTTTGCTTAAGTAAATATCAAATACTGGCTCTGTCAGATTCGGAGGACCGTCGTCTGCCATTTTGGCTTGTTTACGTCGTTACGGTAACGTCAATATTGAACGTTCATATTCGGAATGTTTCGGGCGCATACAATTTACGCAATGCAAAGTTGGCGTTCAATAAATTCTCAGGATATTGAACGCTAACATTATCTAGATTTTACGCAGATTTTATAATATACTATTTATTAGCTATATAATAAAGTCATTTATACTTTTATGATAGTGACATCAAGCTTTAAACGAGCCATTAAATAGAAAGTCAGTGTGTTCAGCTACCTTTAAATAAAAAGAGGAATTCGAGGAAGAAAAACGTGTGATAGGCGAACGGACGGACAATACACTCGGAACATTCTTTAGAATGTGCGACTAAAGGGACAACCTTAACCGGAGAATAATATTTATTCATGGTTCGATTGATTGATTGATTGAATATTGTTTAACGTCCCTCTCGAGAATATTTCACTCATATGGAGACACCTGTTGTGACAAGGGACCTCGGTTTTGCGGTCCCATCCGAAGTACCGCCCCATTTAGTCGCCTCTTACGAATTTTCTCCACTATTAACGTGTTTTTCGCATGTATTTCACAGTGCAAATTTCCTTGACCAAGGCGCCTTTGGTTAAACTTTACTTTTCAAATTACGTCCAACTTATTTTTCTATAATTAGATACAGTGATTTTCTCTTACCATTGTACGGAAGCCGATAGGTGCAAGGGTATAGAATTAATAGTCATATAACTGACGGCCGCCACTTAATTTATGTGGAGGCCGCCAGTTACTCTCTCTCTCTCTCTCTTTCTCTCTCTCTCAATGAAAGGGGTGCAATCCCTGTAATCTCCCTCTCCAAAACTTAGTAATATGTATGTGATATACAATTATGAGCATTATTGTTTTTCAATTTTGCTGTTAATTTACAAAGTTATTTAAAAGTTCACGATATCAAATGTCGACAGATTCGCGCATGAGCAAATTTTCATGTGTACTTAATATACCAACGTATCAGGCACGTAGAACCAGGGGTCTGACACTCCGCTTTTTTGACAACGTTCATTATCTGTTATTTTTATATGCAAACTAAGCTATGTTCACACGTGCAATAAGATTTATTGGCGGATTGGCCCCTACCCCACTCTTTTGGTGGTAGTAATAAATAGTAAAAATATATTAATGAATGAACTGATGAATTGAAGGACGAACGGAGCCCCCTCCCTCCAATTCAGGAGTATGAAATTTGGGCAAAAGAGAAAATTTTAGGTTCTTTTTCTGCTAGTAAACAATTGTAGAGGACATTTTTTCCTCCGACTGTCCCTACACTTTGAAAAACGATGCTACATGTTTGCGTACTATTATAAATCTTTCAAAAATAATCACTCAGCAATATGAAGTAAATTGTTTTTGAAATTGGCAGCCACCATGTATAAATTAAGTGGCGACCACGACCACAACATAAATAAAGTGGCGGCCGCTACATAAATTAACTGGCGGTCGCCATATTACAAGTGGTGGCCGCCAGTTAAATTAAGTGGCGGCCGACACATAAATTAAATAAATATTAATTCTATACCCTGGCACCTGTCGGCTTCCGTACAATTGCGATAATATAACAGTATTTAACAAGGTGGACAGAATTTGTCAAAAGTCGAACCATGCAGCTTTAGAATAACTAAAGGGGAATATCAAGATTTCATATATAATGAAAAGCAATCGATTTTCATTACGTATTTTGATATTCTGCGTCCAATAAATATTTTATATGTGTAACCCATTTGCCAGGAGCAATATGCATTTTCCAGACTAAAGAAATACAGCATATTTGAATTATTTTATCTGTACATGTATTATTTGGATGAATGTTGTAAGGTTAACTTCCGGAGTAGACAGACACATGTAAACATAGACGAATTTTATATCACACATCTTATGAAATTCATGTACATAAAACGTAAAACATGAATGATATCTATATTTACGAGATCGATCAATGTTCCTTTCATCAACCGACGACAACATCACGTGACTCGGACTGTAGTGTATAAAGCGAGTTCCTTTCAATTTGGACGTGGAATTTTACCGAAAAGTTATTAAAGTACTGTTTAATGCCGTCCTGTAGGACTTATTCCCCTTACAAGATCTAAGTGAAGGTGAAGTGCCAGTGATTCTGAATGGTGTATGACAAGTGATGGTTCACCGACTTATCTGTGACCTTCACCGACTTATCTGTGACCTTCACCGACTTATCTGTGACCTCCGTTTTATGATATGACTTATTGAGCAATTATGGACCCACAAGGAGCAATGACATCAAAGAGCATGAAATAAATGATTTAAGACATATGCAAAGGACATACATGTATAAAACTAGTGCGAAATATCTGACGTTTTCCTGGATTTTTTATGATTTTGATATTTACCGTGCCAGCACAGTAAAGATCAAAATCATAAAAAAGCCAGGAAAACGTCAGATATTTCGGACTAGTATAAAACATGCATGTATAACAAAGTTTTGTTCATACAATATACAATTCATATTAATTGTAAGGGGGGGATTAACAATAAAAGGAGATTAGATGATGATTAGAGGTAGCGCAATACATGTATAACCTTGCCTTAGCATATTATACATGTACATATATAATGATTTTAAAAGTTGATCACAAAACTGCAAAGAGCTTAAGAATCTATTAATATCGTATTTAACAGGGTTTTCCCTGTATATACTGCAGGATTGTAATTGTCAACATAACTTGTGTGTATTAAATCTGGTAATAAATGTGCAAAAGACGACAGTGGAAGGTGCTTAATTTAGAATAATCTTATAAGATCATGCATGACCATGAATTCTTCGTGTGTCTAGTGCAAAAATGTGAGCAAATTCAATTAATTTTTAGATATAAACCATGCGTCAATGTTAACTTAATATCACCTACAGTTCTTCAGTAAGAATTCATACAATTTATTCAGAATATTTATGTCTTCAGAGGTCCATAACCACGTGAGTTTCTCTTGAAGGTTCAGTTTAGAGAAGTTAGTACACGATTTTGAAATACATTCCAGTCAATGTTCTCCTTCTTCTTTATGTTTATCACAATAAAATAAAATGTGAATTCCATCCTTCCATTTGCCAGTTTTGGCATATTCGAAGATCGTAGGGGGTACCCCGGTTTTATAAGATCATATTTAAAAGATCCTTGACGTGAACTTCCAATATTGAGAGAGGAAAGTCACTACCTTTGTTAAACATTACATTGTACAGCTATGATTGATTGATTGTATCTTGTTTAACGTCTCTCCAGAGAATTTTCGGCGTTTACGGCCATTGAGCAGTGGTGGTTCTTTAACGTGCCATACCTACTGTGAAACGGGCATCCGTTTTTAAGGTCATATCGGAAGACCCGTGACATTCACACCTGATACTGAGCGTTTGGCGATGGAACTGTCACTACCTGTTTTAACGACTTAGGTCTGTTGCGGCCGGCATTCTGACCCCGGCCTTCCGCATGTGGGACGAACGCTCTAACCTCTAGGGCACCGCGGCGATGCTGATTGAGAATCGAACCCAAGACTTCTTGGTTCCGACGCGAGCGCCCTAATCACAAAGCTATATACGTGACCCCAACCTTAGAAATTGTTTTTAAAAGAATATATGTTGAGGCGGAAGAAAATATGATGAAAATGCCATATAATCTGCTTGACTTTTACTCCTTCTATTTCATCAAATATATTATCAATATTCATAACCCTATAACTTAAGTAACAATAGAAGAAACTTCAATTGGACCAATTAAAATGTTATACACATGTATATTCATTCAGCTGCAGCTACAGGTCATTAACATAATATAATCTTTCTGGATTAGTAATCCCGAAGATTTTTGTTTTTGTATAAATAAATCAAAGATTTGACGTATAACTCCCACGTACTAAAATGTTTTCTCTTAACTGTACAATTTTAAAACTGATTGTATTTCTATACTTTTCATCTAAACATTCATGTATAATTTCTTCATGATGAAGTTTCCTTATTTAAAGTGCAAAAATGACTTAACATATTTCTTCATGCATCTATTGTTAAAGGGCATACTTTAATAACATTTTGAAATAATGATTAATTTGTGTGGTTAAATTCTGTTGACACCAATGGATAGCCCTAGTTGAAGTGCATAATTCAAAAGTTGAAATGATAAAAAAAAAAATGAAAGGCGGTTAAAGACGAATGTTAGATGTGCCATTGTCCAGTACTGTATGCAAAATGTTTACCGTGTACATGAATCAGGCTATGTTCAAATTAGCAATAGATAAGAATTAATTCAGAAATTTATGGCTATTCAAAAGATCCCCAACATTTGGTGTTAATTGATTTTAGCAATACGTGTACATACTTACACGCGTGCATCTCGACTTGATTTTTAGTCACCGCGTTCAACATGACGTACGTTACCTCTATGGAACGCATCCAGACAAATTTTCAAAAGAAATGAATCGAACAAAATAGATTATAAGGAATAGATTGATTTTAAAGCATAATATGCAATATAACCTGAATTGGGTCACTTTACGCTTTTTTTTTTTTTTATAATCCTCTTCGTTTCGCGAATACAAAAAGCATTAGGTTCGCGGATTATTAAAAAGCGTAAATTGACCAAAACCAGGTTATATCGCATAATACACCCCTAAATTAAATGCATTCCTTAGATGTGATTTTGACTACGGATATAGGGCTCACGGTGGAGGTGACCGGTCGACAGGGAGTGCTTACGTCTCCTAGGCATCTATTCCCACCTCGGGTGTGTCCAGGGGTCCGTATGCTAAATTATCTATTTTGTATTGCTTATGGGATTTATGGGATTGGTCACTGTTCGTTTTCTTCACCTTTCATGATATAAAACCTTACGAAACGATCTTTCTTTTTTATCATTATCAAAATAATTATTTCAAATAGCGGTTTGATAATTTCAACCATAGTTCGAAATCAAAGTGATTTACAAAATTAATGTCATTTCGCAAAATTAAACATGGTTATCAAATTATAAACTATAGAGAAACTGAAAGCACAAGGACGTCCCTAAAAGTGAGATACAACGTAGATACTCCATCTGTAAATTTTACTCCACAGCGAAGCTTCTAAATACCCAACGCTATCAGAAAAAGAGTTCATGTTTTACATGTGGAATTTAAACGACAGGCTCGTCCATGCTGGATATACATGTAACCAAAGGATCCACGTAAGCATACAGTGATTTTATTGTATGAAAGAGAATAAATATTGGTGTGTGGCAGGGGACCTCATTGTACAATAGGGACCTCATTGTATGAAAGAGAATAACAATTGGTGTGTGGCAGGGGACCTCATTGTATAATAGGGAGATCATTGTATGAAAGAGAATAACAATTGGTGTGTGGCAGGGGACCTCATTGTATAATAGGGGTCTCATTGTATGAAAGAGAACATCAATGTATGACAAGGAACCTCATTGGACCACATCGTATGACAGAGGGCCTTAGTGTGTATAACAGGGGAATTCAATGTATGACAGGGAATCTAAGTGTACAACAGCAGACTTCAACACAAAATCCCATTATCAGTCGCGGCAGCTCAGTGGTAAAGCGTTCGCTTCGTAACCGGGAGGTCGTGACTTCGAGCCCCGAATGTGCCATAGCTGCATCAAACTCATGATGTAAACAGATGTAATTATTGCTCCTTTGCCAAACGCTCGGCATCATGAATCACATGTATCTTTAAAAAAAATCCAAACAAACAGGAGGTCCCGTGTCGTGGCAGGGGTTGGTACATTAAAGAACTATCACTGCTACGACCCTGTGCGCCAATAATAGGTCTAAATTTGTGGTACTTCACTTACAGTTGGTGACGTCTCAATATAAGTGAACAAAAATTCGACGGGACTTAAAAAAACCCAAAACAAACAGACAGAAGAGTTTCCACAGCTTATCGCAGGATGTTTGGTTTTATTTGAGATCCGGGTTAGAATAGGTCCTCAGTACCCCTTGCGTGTCGTTGATGGCGACTAAATGGGACGGTCCTTCGGATGAGACCGCAAAAACTGAGGCCCCGTGTCACAGCAGGTGTGGCCTGATAAAGATTCCTCCCTGCTCAAAGGCCGTAAGCGCCGAGCATAGGCTTAAATTTTGTGGCCCTTCACCGGCAGTGGTGACGTCTCCGTGTGAGTGAAATATTCTCGAGAGGACGTTAAACAATATACAACCAACCAACCTACGCGAGTACAAAGTAGAGGCGTCGTTATACAGAGGTGTCATTATACAGAGGCGTCGTTATATCTCTGTGGTGTCGTTATACCGCTGTGATGTCGTTATACCGCTGTGGTGTCGTTATACCGCTGTGGTGTCGTTATACCGCTGTGGTGTCGTTATACCGCTGTGGTGTCGTTATACCACTGTGGTGTCGTTATACCGTTGTGGTGTCGTTATACCGCTGTGGTGTCGTTATACCGCTACCGCTGTGGTGTCGTTATACCGCTGTGGTGTCGTTATACCGCTGTGGTGTCGCTATACCGCTGTGGTGTCGTTATACCGCTGTGGTGTCGTTATACCGCTGTGGTGTCGTTATACCGCTACCGCTGTGGTGTCGTTATATCGCTATCTCTGTGGTGTCGTTATACCGCTGTGGTGTCGTTATACCGCTGTGGTGTCGTTATATCGCTGTGGTGTCGTTATATCGCTATCTCTGTGGTGTCGTTATACCGCTGTGGTGTCGTTATACCGCTTTGGTGTCGTTATACCGCTGTGGTGTCGTTATACCGCTTTAGTGTCGTTATATCTCTGTGGTGTCGTTATATCGCTTTGGTGTCGTTATACCGCTTTGGTGTCGTTATACCGCTGTGGTGTCGTTATACCGCTGTGGTGTCGTTATACCGCTACCGCTGTGGTGTCGTTATATCGCTATCTCTGTGGTGTCGTTATACCGCTGTGGTGTCGTTATACCGCTGTGGTGTCGTTATATCGCTGTGGTGTCGTTATATCGCTATCTCTGTGGTGTCGTTATACCGCTGTGGTGTCGTTATACCGCTTTGGTGTCGTTATACCGCTGTGGTGTCGTTATACCGCTTTAGTGTCGTTATATCTCTGTGGTGTCGTTATATCGCTTTGGTGTCGTTATATCGCTTTGGTGTCGTTATATCGCTTTGGTGTCGTTATATCGCTGTGGTGTCGTTATATCGCTATCTCTGTGGTGCCGTTATACCGCTGTGGTGTCGCTATACCGCTGTGATGTCGTTATACCGCTGTGGTGTCGCTATACCGCTGTGGTGTCGTTATACCGCTGTGGTGTCGTTATACCGCTGTGGTGTCGCTATACCGCTGTGGTGTCGTTATACCGCTGTGGTGTCGTTATACCGCTGTGGTGTCGTTATACCGCTGTGGTGTCGTTATACCGCTGTGGTGTCGCTATACCGCTGTGGTGTCGTTATACCGCTGTGGTGTCGTTATACCGCTGTGATGTCGTTATACCGCTGTGGTGTCGCTATACCGCTGTGATGTCGTTATACCGCTGTGGTGTCGTTATACCGCTTTGGTGTCGTTATACCGCTTTGGTGTCGTTATATCGTGTCGTTATATCGCTGTGGTGCAATGTACATGCAATGCGTTGTGGCGAAATACAACTTGTGAGAAGTGCAAATCAGTCTCAGACATGCTTGTTTTTGTTGTACACATAAGTACATATCTAATGCACTACTATGTATGACTACTTTTATAATAACTACAGATATCATTCAATAGATAACGTTTAATGATAAAACGATTTATGACTATGACTATGATATAAACTATATCAAAACATCAAGATAATATGATCCTCAGATTATGTCTTGGTTTCGATAACTCAATATTAGGAGGTATTTAATGCGCCACAAGACATTTGATAAACATAAATGCGAGGGTTGAACCGTAAAATCGTGGACAATTTGTCTAAAGCGATTAGAAAAACTCTATTGATGTAAAATTTCCACGTCTCTTTAGTAAAGTACTCTTCAGTATGCACAGCCAGATAAATATAATCTTCAATAATACAAATATGGCATTCTATGTTTAAGAAATAAAGATCGCGTTTTCGGGAATGTTGCAGAATCACACCAGAGGCCGAGAAATGTTGTTTTGAAATATCAAAGACGAGGTTCAAATTCATATATCAAATAACAATTTGTGAGCACAGAGGTTATTCCACATCACCCACGAAAACAAGAATGCTATTTCTATTCTACTACGGCTCAGAAATACACCGCCGATTGTTTACCTACACAGCCACGAATTAAGTCACCGTGACGTCGTAACATTTTTCGAAAAGGACTAGGCCTACATGTTCTTTGCTGAGTATGGTATATTAGATCTATTTTGGGGGGAAATTCAGATAGCTAGTTAGTTGTCAACTGCTTTGAATACAATGTCTAGGAAAACTTCACATACATGTACGCGAAGGAAGGTTAAATTGTTTGAGCATCGACATGTTTGTTTATATGTGTATTGATCTCGGAATGCAGGCAATTGATTTACATGTATATTGAATGAAATATTATTCAGTCATTCATAAAGTTTATCAACATAATATTGATTAATTTTTTATGAGTATAAAATTGGATTATCAGTTTTTGACTTTATTGCGGTATTAGCAAACACAAGTACGATGTGTAAAAAAATTATTGTGTATGTAGGTATATTGCTGAATAATGACCGCGGAAATTCTTTGATATTTGCGATAACCATGATACAATTCATTTGTTACATGGGATCGTCTTACTCCGTTAAGGTATGTACTGCGGTAATTGTGCGAAGAAACCTACAACGATCCGCGAATTTCGTTGATGTGCACTCTTAATCCACCATTTGATCATCCTTATTAGTACGTACTCGTCAGAACAATCTTGCACACACAGAACATTCTGAAGTTTTGTAGTATTTTTATTATCGGTACTCTTACCACAACGAAACAAGCCACCTAACGAAAAGATGTTCGAGGGTCTGCAGTTCTACCGCCTTCCATTGCTGCCAGGAAGCTGTTAGTTCGCATGACGTCTACTAACACGGAGCTCGACGCCAAATCTTCCCTTCTTAAATCAAAACGAAAATGGATTTCCATCGCAGCCATTACAAATCTTTAATGTTTTGCATTTTTTCGTTTCAAATACTGGGGAAACAGTAAAAACTGACGTCAATATTTCGAAATTGCAAAAACCATGACGTAATAGATAGCGCCATAAAATATCATAATTTGATCACAGTCTGATGTGTTTTTGTAAATATTACTTGACTATTTCTAGTACAATCATGAGATGTGGTCGTTCGCTTTAGGACAATGCCTTGCGTATATTCGAATGTAGTACAATTTTTATTTTTGACAGTATTCAGCATCTCCGTCGTCAACTTCCCATATTTGTGTTGCAGTATTCTATTTTCCCATGCATATGGTTTTATTTCTTTCATCTTATTTGATACGCGAGAGCATGTTCCGCATACGATCAATTGTTAAATCAAGACAGGCTACAGATAAATAAGTTGGTTGAAGGTTGATGTTACATGGATGACAACAATCTCGTTTGAAATCAGCAATTTGTCATAATGGCTCTATTTGTAAATGCATTCTATTTATGGTTCGAATGTTGTCTGACATGTTTCGTAGCATTTGTTAGGGTTTTCTCAAACTTCCACCAGAGTTCGTTTGCTCACAAACCAAACTCTTTCACTTAGGCATTATGGGATAGCGATTTCTTAGGCCGCGTATACTGTGACGTCACTGTAGAATGACGAAAAAAGATAACGTCAAACGTAAACTTTCAAAACAAGAACGTAAACATCAAGTTCATTACTTTACACTATACTTTGAACCGAGTCTCCCTTCTTTTTAATGATCTTTTAATCATTTTATGTTTAAAATAAAATTCATACTTTTATATAAATGCTCTTAATATCAATATCTTCAAACTTTTAACTGCGAACTACTTCTTTAGTGGTTTTTGCCTGTGTGATAATCGCGGACTCACAATATACAAATCTGTATATTGTGCTGCGTCACATAGGAGAGGTCTATTCTTAGGTGACGTAATGAGGCCTCGACGGGGAGTTTGAGGGTTTTCTTTACATACTGATTTTGACTACACATTACTCCGCATACCTGATCAATGCATAGGGCTTACGGTGGTGTGTAAAAGAGCAACAAGGACGTTTATTCCTCCTAGGTACCTGATCTCACCCCTGGTGTGACCAGTGGACCGCGTTTGTCATACTCTTAAATTTGAATTCTTCATAGAATTTATGAGATTGATTACTGTTTATCTTCACTTATTCATCAGAAAAATGAAGTAATACTCTAATATGAGAGATAAAGATTTGCTGAATATTTCAGCCAATTGCATGTTTTATTCTATTTTTTATTAAAAAAACAACAACATTGCCCTCGAATTTACGGGGTAACCTCGTATTACCTTTTTACGATTTGATATGGACATATTTCGTTAAATAAGTGAGTCATCATTCAAAATAGTCTGCACAAGTCTTAATTTGACATCAATTGATATTGGCTTTTCTATAGAGCCGTGCTCCTCTGTCCACCTGTTGCAGTCCTGGTTTGGGGTTTAAGGGGTGTAAGTATCGATAACGCCCAGTCCTTAAATGTGCTGCCTGCAAGAAATCGCCTCCCTTACTTCCTACCTGCAGAGAATAAGAAAAAAATATTAGCAATGTTTGGGAACAATATTCCACGAAAAAGAGTTTCACTTGATGGTATATTTTTGAGCACAAAGTATATTCGATCAACAAACGCAGTAAAATGTATCTAACTGGTCACCATAGCTCTGTTCACTCAAGAAGTCTGTATCGGTTAAATTCCTGCTATTTGAAATGTTAAGGGGAATACAAATATCCTTTAACCCCATGCTTTGAGTCCATACTAATTACATATGCATACCGCTGACGACGACCCCACGCTCCATTTACAGGCCTTAGGATAAAATTTATTCACGCTGTGTATTCTCTACACTAATATTAAATCAAAATTAAACAGTTTGCCTTATTTCTTTTTCTGAGAAAATAAAGAATTGGATGTCATTGAAAGTAAATGAAAAACACCTTTATTCAACGTTAAATATTATTACAGGGTATATCTGAAATATTGTACTATTAATTAACATTGTTTGCAGAGCGTGAACATTTTATAGTATAGGTAATTTTTGTTGCTTGGAAGGCGTTTAGAAGGCAATGACCTAGATTGTGTCAACATAACTAATTTATTTTCGATGCATTCCCGAAACGATAAATAGATTTATAGATCTATTGCGTGGTGACGCAATGGTTTTGCTTTCATTTCAGACTTTGTCTTCCTTCGGGTGTCATACGTTTGGGAAGCCATTGAATACATGCATCATGTTTGTTCAGAACGTAAATTAAATCTTACTTTTCAGAATTCTATGCAGTCAATTTATTGTCTGTGAAATCTTTCATTTTGATAAATGCGAATCAGTTGATGTGCAATTAATCTTTTCTATATATTTTAATTATGATATATCTTGGAACAATGTTTTTGCCTATAATAGCTTTAAAACTTTCGGATTTCAAACATTTCGGTTGAGCATCACTGAAGAGACATAATTTGTCGAAATGCGCATCTGGTGCATCAAAATTGATACCGCATAAGTTTTACATTTACAACCCTCATCTTCTGCAAGTATTTATGGTTTTGGAGGGAATCAGTAACATTTCAAAAAAAATTATCATTTCTTTAGTTTCATTCAACTTATCGAGTAGGCAATGTTCCATCTGTTTTTATATAAGAAAAGAGAGATTCTTACTCCAACAACAACGCAGACGGAAAATAGTGCGAAAGGTGAGATATTGTCACAAAAAACCGAACAACAACAAATCACAATAATAAATGTTCAAATTTTAAAATGAAAAAAAAAAATTGCAAGTGGTGAACATTATTCTTTCATTATTATCTTGCATTGTTCAGCACTATAGTAAATGCCAGTGTTAAAAATAATTGAATCGCTTTAAGGATGATACATGTATAAGTGGAAAGAACTCACATTATGACAAAACAACAAGTTTTAATTAATTTTAAAAATCTATACTTACAAAGACTTCTGTCTTCTTGTCACTTTTAAACATTAGAGAGGAGAGTTTTTGTGAGCATTAGAAATCTAGTTACATTCATATAATGGTATGAAAACAGATGACTTGTGATAAATCTGTACGGAGATGAGAATAACGAGGTATACAGTACTGAGGTATTCTGGGATAATTGATACTGTTATAGTTAGAGACGTCTAGCAGTTTTATTTGAATTTATGATCTAAATAAGGAATGAAATTGTAACACACATCAATAATTTAAATTATCAATCGGATGATGTCATACGCTGACATAGAGTCGACTATAGCTAGTGTTGCTTGCTGGTTACATGTAGGTTTTGTTTGTTATTAACCGTTTCCTTGACATGTCGAAATTCATCCATTAATTATTCTGAAAGCCTTGTTTATCAGACAAGAACAGATTGATTGCAAAATTAATATCACCGTTAGTCATTTTGAAGTGTAAATGAGAGTAGAAAAATAGTAGATGAAATATGCCTCGGGACAAAGTTATGTACAATAAAAAGTATTGATTTATATAAGATCTAACACGGCTAGTCTTGGTTCATTTTCAAGAACTGATTATAATTCATGAATGCAATGAGAAGTCGGAGAAATACCTTTTTCCGCTGTGATTTTGCATTAGTTCCCTCCCTTGGGAAGTACGTATTTCCACCCTGAGTACGATTGAGTTGACTTTCTTCCACTTGACCTTCCTCTACTGAGAGGCTTCCGATGGTCGTTCTGATGACGTCACTCTCCTCATCGTCACTGTTAAAACTCGGTTCGTTGATGGCGCTATCAGTGCTCTGACTCTTGTTCCGGTTCTCATACTTGCCTTGATATGAATCCTCGTCAATCCTTGACATTAGTGTTTCTAATTCATTTTCTACTGGAAGTTCATAATGAACATCACGACCGCTATGCACTTCATGTTTTACTTTCTTATCCTTAGATTTATGCTGTTTCCAATGTCCAACTCCCTTTGAATTCAGATAAGGATTAACGTAATGGATATCACTATTTCGAGGTTTCTTCCTTTGTTTCTTTTGGCGCCGGGGTGGTGTGGTACTTTTATGTAGTGTACCATTGGATTTGTTTAATGTTAGATAAGAGTGTTGTTGAAACGCTACATTTTGTCTGTTATTTCTTAAGGTACTGTTAGTTGAACGAGAGGACGATCTATTTGTAATTGGATTTGAGGATGCTGAAAATGATTCCTGTTCAATTCCCGGTAAAGGCATTGTGAAAGTCATTAAGCTCATTTTACGGAGATGACTAAATTCGTTTAAGTATGCTATTTCTAGTAACTTTTCTCTCCACTGCAAATACTCTTTAATCTCTTTTGCAGTCCGTGGAAGATTGTGAATGCTAATGTTGCTGTTTGAGAGTTTGTGGTTGATAGGTTTTAGATAGAAAGACAGGTATTTTTGTTCAGCTGGTTTTGTGTGGAACTTATGACCAACAGGCCAGCGAGTATCTATCCTGGGAATTACTCGTTTGTTTGACGGTTTCTGTCGTACTTCCTCATCTTTCTTTTCAACAAAGACGACAGGAAGTTTTGGAGTCTCGTCGCTTTCTGAGAATTCCTCTTCCTTCTCATCTTTCACTTCTTCATGGATTTCCTCTGTTTCGTCTTCGTTTATCGGTGGTATTGGCTCATGCTCTGGTTCAGGGGTAGTCTCCATGTTCCTGCTATCTTCGAGTGGTTCCTGCTCCGGCTCAGAATCGGAAGACTCGGATTCGATGTCCTTGTAGAATTCGTCCTTTGATATACCTCTCAGTCGTCTTATCGTCTCCAGAAGATCCATTTGTTTCTCGTTCTCATCGGCAATTCGCTGTCGCAATTTGGAACACATATCAGTCCATGGCAACGCTTTCATGGTTGATTTTTTCCACAAAGAAGCTGCCTAAGAATACATCATATCATTGATAAATTAAAACATACGTCACATACTTTTAAGCAGAGTTGCTACATACTTTTTTTTGTAATTTGTATATGGTGTTATAATAAGTTTATGTTTCAATCTCTAAAGTGATGAAAAGTTATGTCATCATATACTTTTTCTAATACTTTTAATAATTATCAAACTAAAATTTTGTGATCAATGACATATGAAAGGTCACTGGTATTAAACTGATGATAGTAACGGAAATTCCGGAAAAAACACATTTACTTATTATATCTAATTGTATTGTTTATTTGCGAATGATATGTAGGTAAGAAATATCATACACTAGCAACACTTACGATCAGGTGTTATTTTATCTTTTATACGGTTCATATGAACAGAAAATTCGTCGTTGAAAAAACAGGGAGAATGATAGTAACGGAAATGAATGATGATAGTAACGTATAAGAACTTTCGTTACTATCATCCCAGACATTTAGCTCATCTCTGGAGCTTCCAGGAGTTCGTGTTAAACATCCCAGACATTTAGCTCATCTTTGGAGTTTCCAGGGGTTCTCGTTTGTCCTGTTCTCGATTTTGCATTCCTTACAGAATCTATGAGATTGATCACTGTTTGTTATATCCATCTTTTTACACCAAGTTATCTAAGGAATACAAAATAAAGAGTGGGAAAACACGGACCCCTGTACACACCAGTGGTGGGATCAGGTGCCTAGGAGGAGTAAACACCCCCTGTTGATTGGTCACATCTGCCGTGAGCCCACTATCTTGATCAAGTAAACGGAGTAATCCGTTGTCAAAATTGATACAAAACACGTCAGACAGCATTCTACCAAATTAAAGAGTGGTATCATCAAATAGAAAATATTGGTGAAATAGCATCAAGTAAATTAAGAAATAAATTTTAGATTTGAAAATGCATTACGGCAAAAATTGTGATGCGCATGAGCGCTTCATGAAATGGTATGTCGCAGTAAGGCGTCGCAGGTCATAACCGTATATTATCAAAATGAAATATGTTTTTTTATATTTATACATGTGTTTATCTTCATTTTTTCAATTTGCTTTCATTTCTGTCGAAGTTCCTAGTCATTAGAATAGACATGCAACATATATTAAGATTGATATGCGCATTGTTAACTATTTTGATAATTTAGTACTGGTAACATCATGAAGGAGGTGAACGTATGTCATGAGGTAAAGAGAAATAGAGAGATGTGGGTTATATTTAACGTTTTGGTTACTTTTATCATATTGCTGATTCACATATGGTGTGATATAATGAATTCGGTAATGGCTTAGTGAAGGTTTCACATAAGGTGTGATATAATGAATTCGGTAATGGCTTAGTGAAGGTTTTCCCCAAGAGAACACGACCTTCTGCGATAAAATAAAACAATGCATTTCACAAACATTTGAAAAGTGAGGACGATAAACTTAGTGGATTGCTACAGTTCTTGATGAAATATTAATCTTCAATAGAAAAAAGCAAACCTCATAGGACAAATGAAAATCCATTAGCCAAGAAATTATAGTTCTTAAATGAAGTAGTTATTTATGTAGAATACTCATCCGCTGTGAATATCTATATATCTAAAGAATATTGAACACAATTTCGTAATAAATAAATCACGAATGTAAATTTACAAAAGTCTAAATGTATGACATTCTACCCAGAGAAGAGGGTTTAATCATTTCCCCGATATTGAATACCCATATAAAATATCCCATAGTTTTCAAAGCAGTTTGCAGAAACTTACTGCTCTCAAACTCATAAAGTTTTTTTTATTTAGTAGAAACTTACTGCTCTCTGACTCATGAAGTTTTCTCATTTAGTAGAAACGTACTGCTTTCTGATGCATGAAGTTTTCTTATTTAGTAGAAACTTACTGCTCTCTGACTCATGAAGTTGTCTTATTTAGTAGAAACTTACTGCTCTCTGACACGTGAAGTTGTCTCAGTTAGTAGAAACTTATGCGAGAACTTGCTCTGCATATGACCAATTTTTATATCGAGGTAAAGAGGTTGGTGTTTCAGGGGTTTCAACAGCCACGTTTAAAGTCAGCGTTTTGTAAATTATATGGTCACTATAATGATCTGATTTGCAAATACAAGCCATCAATGGGTCGAATGCTGAGTGACGTGTTTTACACCAACTAAATAGATCGTTCCTTACGTAATGATGTTGGGGCCTCCGTGACCGAGTGGTTAGATCATTGCGCTCAAAATCACACGGCCTCTCACCTCTGTCGGCGCGGGTTCCAATCCCGCTCGCGCCGGTAAGTGAGAAAGTTTCCCAGTTTACTTTCGGAAGATCGGTGGTCTCTTCCCAGGTACATTGTAACTGGGTTCTCTCTTCCACCAATAAAAACTGGGCGCCACCATATAACTGAAAAATTGTTGAGTGTGGCAAAAAACATCGAAACAAAAAAAAAGTAATGCTGTTAACTTCGGAACATTCCGTTTACTTGATCAAGAAATAGGGATTATGTCGGATGTGACCTGGTAACAGAAGATGCTTACTCTTCCTGGGCAACTGATCATATCACTGGTATATTAAGGGTTCGTGTTTGCCTTTCTCGTAATTTTGTATATTTTTGAGGATTTATGAAAGTTATTACTGTTCGATATCTTTAGTTTCTCCTAGGTAATTTTGGACCATGTTTACATATTGAATATCCAATATCATATGATTGTTTACACTGCATTGTGATTAGATTCAATTCACGGTCAGGTGGCACACCGCTCTGACGTAATCTGCTTAGGTCTAAATACGGGCAAAACGATAAAAGCTGATTTTTGTTTTCAATTTTGGAAGTTCTGTAGTATACTGTTTTGGTAAACTAAACTTTCAAGTAAAAAAAACCCACATAAATTATATATCTAAATTATATTGATATCATGATACAGTTATCATACCTTATTACAGATTTATTTTCCAGAAAAAAACGCGTCATTCATTACCTGCTTTACTATAAACCAAGATGCTATAATAATATCTTATTAAGATCAAAGAAAGTTCTTGGATGAAAATACCTTGCTGTGTTTCTCATTGCTACTGCTTTCCTTTGTTTCAACTTCTACTTTTTTCTTTATTTCCCCTTCCTTATCAATACCCCTTGTCATGTTGAAATCTATCGAGTTTTCTTTTGTCACTTGTTTAGTTTTATTTTTTTTCCTTTGTCTGACCCTCGTCGGCTTGCGTTTTGGCGATGATCCATTTTCTTTTCCCTCTCCCAAAATATGTTCTATTTCATTCTCTTCTCCATCTCTGATTTCTTTTTCTTCCTCATCTGAAAAACTATGAAGTCTCTCCAGTTCAGGTTTTCCCCCATCTTCTTGGCCACTTCCTCCTCGGTTGTCGTTATTCGAAGACTCGTGTAGATCATTTATATGTGTTTTATCATTCTTTTCCCGATTAATGTCTTCTTTCCCTGCAAGATTTGACGATTCCTTGCACACCTTATCTGTCTCGCCGTTCTGCACATCATGATCACCAGTTGATTGCAAAGCTTGGTCATCTTTCCATTTATTCTCTAGATCATCAAATGCTGGTTTTCTGTCATTTCCCCCCACTTCTATAGTCTCAATAATAGCTGATACGACAAGGGTAGATTTAGGACTAACAGACTCAGTTGCTGGTCTCATCGTTCCCTCGTTTTCATTCTCTTTATATCCTCCTCTGTGGACAGAATCGTTGTCTTCTTTTATCGAATCAACATCGTTTTCTTCTGGTGGCTTTGGTTTCAGGTTAACCGAGTTTCCTTTCATCGCCCTATACTCGGCTAGGAGGTCGTCTTTGCTAGTTTTCACTGCTTTTGAGGAAGAACTTATATTCGAGCTACCCTGATTGTTGTCTATCAGTTTTTCCATATCCCTTATTTTGGACTTTCGACGGTTCTTTGCTTCCAATAGTCGTTGTTTTATTTTGTGTCTCGCGATAAGTTCGTGCCATTCACTGTCTCTTGAATATTCTGGCTGAAAAAAAAGACAATTCAATTTATAAATCTAATAATACGAAACTACGACAATTCAACAGATACATGTATTCATAACCGAGAATAACTCTTCATAGCAAAACAGAAAACGTCACACAAATTATAGGAATTTTTGCATGAAAATAATCAGAATAGATTCACACAATAGTGGGATTATTTAAATGCTATACGTACATCAAATTCAGATTGTTTATAGGAGTACATGCATACCTACACATAGGCTGACGATCATGTCATTTCAATGTTATCTTAAATATAGGGTTTGCCTTTTCTTAATACACGAAAGTGGTGCAGAAGATGTGTGATATAAAACGTGTTTGAGTCAATTCAGAAAGTGTAATTCACATGTAGCAGACACATTTTGAAAGCGAGGACTATCTAGAATGTGTAAATCACAAGTAACGGATATATTTTGAAACCGAGGACTATCTAGAATGTGTAAATCACAAGTAACGGATATATTATGAGAGAGAGGACTATATAGAATGTGTAAATTACAGGTAACGGGTATATTCTGAGAGCGAGGACTATCTAGAATGTGTAAATTACAAGTAACGGATATATTCTGAAAGAGAGGACTATCTAGAATGTGTAAATAACAAGTAACGGGTATATTCTGGGAGAGAGGACTATCTAGAATGTGTAAATTACAAGTAACGGATATATTCTGAAAGAGAGGACTATATAGAATGTGTAAATTACAAGTAACGGGTATATTCTGAGAGAGAGGACTATATAGAATGTGTAAATTACAGGTAACGGGTATATTCTGAGAGCGAGGACTATCTAGAATGTGTAAATTACAAGTAACGGGTATATTCTGAGAGAGAGGACTATATAGAATGTGTAAATTACAAGTAACGGGTATATTCTGAGAGAGAGGACTATATAGAATGTGTAAATTACAAGTAACGGGTATATTCTGAGAGAGAGGACTATATAGAATGTGTAAATTACAAGTAACGGGTATATTCTGAGAGAGAGGACTATATAGAATGTGTAAATTACAAGTAACGGGTATATTCTGAGAGAGAGGACTATCTAGAATGTGTAAATCTCATGTGACGGATACATTCTGAGAGCGAGACCTGGATAGTTTTAAGATTATAAGGGATAGGTATATTGTATTCATTCCAACACGGACCATTTTTCATTACTTTGAAAGATATATTTCATTGGCAAATCATTAATTTTTCAGAATAATCCTCACATTCCAATCGGTAGCTCATAAACTTTATGCAATTGAAATACGTGACGACTTACAATGGTGAACAATAATACTCTATCTGTTGGCATCAATCTTTAATGTCTAACATTCTTCATTTTCTAGAATAAGTGTTCAGGTTATAGAAAGTTAATATTAAAATATTCAGAAGCGGTTTTACAGATGGCAATTACAGGGACAACATCTACATTGTATGAAACGGATCACATGACAGGGATGGCGTTTTTTGTGATGCTAGACAATAACAAAGTATCACTTCCGGGTAATTTGTGACTACATCATTTAGTTGTTGAAAACATTTGTAGTCTCCATTGCTATCAACTTCTATTTGTTTCATTTGAAAAAGAAAAGTACATGTAGTAAAAGGGGTTCTGGGATCTTGTAACATAAATCTACCAAGCCAAAGTTCGACGTCATTAAACAATGAAATAAAGCAATCTGATGATAATGAAATCCCAACACTAGATTACTCGAGAAATTTTCGATAATGAAAATTCGAACAGATATACCTAATAAGATACTTTGATAAAAATAGCTCCCTAAAACCTTACAAATAAACAAAAAATAGCTCCCTAGAACCTTACAAATAAACAAAAAATAGCTCCCTAGAATCTTACAAATAAACAAAAAATAGCTCCCTAGAACCTTACAAATAAACAAAAAATAGCTCCCTAGAATCTTACAAATAAACAAAAAATAGCTCCCTAGAATCTTACAAATAAACAAAAAATAGCTCCCTAGAACCTTACAAATAAACAAAAAATAGCTCCCTAGAATCTTACAAATAAACAAAAAATAGCTCCCTAGAATCTTACAAATAAACAAAAAATAGCTCCCTAGAACCTTACAAATAAACAAAAAATAGCTCCCTAGAATCTTACAAATAAACAAAAAATAGCTCCCTAGAATCTTACAAATAAACAAAAAATAGCTCTCTAGAACCTTACAAATAAACAAAAAATAGCTCTCTAGAACCTTACAAATAAACAAAAAATAGCTCTCTAGAACCTTACAAATAAACAAAAAATAGCTCCCTAGAATCTTACAAATAAACAAAAAATAGCTCCCTAGAACCTTACAAATAAACAAAAAATAGCTCTCTAGAACCTTACAAATAAAAAAAAAATAGCTCCCTAGAACCTTACAAATAAACAAAAAATAATCATAGATTTCTTAACGTTCTGAAACTCTGTTAGGTATTTAATCATATTAGTACTATCTATAGAAGTACTGGATAATCATAGTAGTACTATCTATAGAAGTACTGGATAATCATACTAGTACTATCCATAGAAGTACTGGATATCATACTAGTACTATTTATAGAAGTACTGGATAAATCATACTAGTACTATCCATAGAAGTACTGGATATCATACTAGTACTATATATAGAAGTACTGGATAATCATACTAGTACTATCTATAGAAGTACTGGATAATTATACTAGTACTATCTATAGAAGTACTGGATATCATACTAGTACTATCTATAGAAGTAGTGGATAATCATACTAGTACTATCTATAGAAGTACTGGATAAATCATACTAGTACTATCTATAGAAGTATTGGATAATCATATTAGTACTATCTCTAGAAGTACTGGATAATCATACTAGTATTATCTATAGAAGTATTGGATAATCATACTAGTACTATCTATAGAAGTATTGGATAATCATACTAGTACTATTTATAGAAGTACTGGATAATCATACTAGTACTATCTATAGAAGTATTGGATAATCATACTAGTACTATCTATAGAAGTACTGGATAATTATACTAGTACTATCTATAGAAGTACTGGATAATCATACTAGTACTATCTATAGAAGTACTGGATAATCATACTAGTACTATCTATAGAAGTACTGGATAATTATACTAGTACTATCTATAGAAGTACTGGATAATCATACTAGTACTATCTATAGAAGTAGTGGATAATCATACTAGTACTATCTATAGAAGTACTGGATAATCATACTAGTACTATTTATAGAAGTACTGGATAATCATACTAGTAATATCTATAGAAGTACTGGATAATCATACTAGTACTATCTATAGAAGTATTGGATAATCATACTAGTACTATCTATAGAAGTACTGGATAATCATACTAGTACTATCTATAGAAGTATTGGATAATCATACTAGTACTATCTATAGAAGTACTGGATAATCATACAGACACAGCTACAGAAAAAGTGTGATACCAAATACAAAACAGAGGGATACTGTAACACTACAACAAGCCACAGGTTATGTTTGTATACCATGAACAGAGACTGACAACGTCGTTCTGAAACAATCACAGACAATTAAGTGTGGATAACAAGTTACAGATGTTGATATAGCTATATACAATTTTTACATGGATGATTATGTAATGTACATGAAACGTGAAGATAACGAACAGTGATCAATGTCATAAATCCTATAAGCAATACAAAATAGAGAGTTGGGTAAACGCTGACCCCTGGATATACCAGAGGTGGGATCAGGTGCCTAGGAGGAGTAAGCATCCCCTGTCGACCGGTCACATCTGTTGTGAGCCCTATATCTTGATCGGGTAAACGGAGTTATCCGCAGTCAAAATCAGTGTGCTAAGAACGGTCGAACAATCGGTATGAAACACGTTAGACAGCATTTGACCCAATGCGAGGTTGTATTGGCAAACCATTTCGTTATAACGTATAATAATATATATAATGTAGATTTGATGTGTTTTCTCAGAAGGCTAACACTAGATACATGACAATATCACGTAAACACAGTATCTACAGATAAAAATCACAAACCAAGCACGCAGTACAGAGAGGATCGTTACCGAGTATCTGATACTGGCAGTGTGTTCAGACAGATACAGTTACAGATCAATTCCGTCACCACGTTCCCAGGACTGTGGGGTGTTTACACACATATACAATTACAGATGAATTGTTATTTATGTAAAGATTTGTTTACATTCAGGGGTTCATTATTAAGTATGCAAGAATTAATGTCAAACACACATGGATGTGATCTGGAGAGAGAGAGAGAGAGAGAGAGAGAGAGAGAGAGAGAGAGAGAGAGAGGGGTAATAATTAAGGAAGTTGTGGTCCATTCATATTTTTCCAGATAAACTGAGAAGCTTTATATAATCCTTTAAAAGATTTCGGTATAATGGAAATGATGTAAATTCGACTTGAATTATCACCACTTCAACGCCAGTTTATGAAGGTGAAAGATGATACAGTGTTTTATACTCATTAAAGTATTGCAAAAACTGCTATAAAGAGTGATGTGATGAAATTATGTTGAGCGGTCTCAGAGGAGTTGCGCTGACAAGAACAGGACAGACATGCTTTAAAATCTAAGTTCAAAAGGGGCATTACACCCAGGCATATGAACATCTACATAGTATGTCCTTGTTAAATACAAAGTTGCACGAAATTTTGTTGAGCGGTCTTAGAGGACAAGAAAGGGACTGACGAACTGACGGACGGGTCAAAAACATTATACCCTCCGCAACTTCGTTACATGGGGTATAAGTACTGTCAAGCATTTATAAATGTTGCCAAGCATTAAATACTACCAAGCATTTGTAAATACTGTTAAGATTCGTAAAACACTGTCAAGCATTTGTCAAAAAAAAAAAAAAAAAGAAGCTTTCAAACATTTGTAAAATACTGTCAAACATTTTCAAACATTTGTAAAATACTGTCAAGAATTTGTAAAATACTGTCAAGAATTTGTAAAAGCTGTCAAGCATTTGTAAATTACTGTCCAGTATTGTAAAGATCTACAAATCTACGATCAATGTTATTCTTTCGAGAATTTGTATTATATTTTCTACATTGAAAATAATTCTGTCAGCCATTTGTAAAATACTTTTTATAGTCAATATTATTCTGTCGAGCTTTCGTAAAATACTTTCTACACTCAATATTATTCAGTCAGCCATTTGTAAAATACTTTCTACACTCAATATTATTCTGTCAGCCATTTGTAAAATACTTTCTACACTCAATATTTTTCTGTCAGCCATTTGTAAAATACTCTCTACACTCAATATTATTCTGTCAGCCATTTGTAACATACTTTCTACACTAAACATTATTCTGTCAGCCATTTGTAACATACTTTCTACACTTAACATTATTCTGTCAGCCATTTGTAAAATACTTTCTACACTCAATATTATTCTGTCAGCCATTTGTAAAATACTTTCTACAGTCAATATTTTGTCAGTCATTTGTAAAATACTTTCTACACTCAATATTATTCTGTCAGCCATTTGTAAAATACTTTCTACAGTCAATATCATTCTGTCGAGCTTTTGTATAACATGTTCTGCTACATCGTCACTGGAAATCTAAATTACGTTGAACTCTTTTTTAAAAAATTATTTTCGCCGGTCACTGTTGCCTACAGTTCTGCTGAACATTTACGAAGCGTCCCGCACTATTTTAGAGAGCACGATTACACTGATACATCTGTAGGTCTGTTCTATAAAACAAATGACTATTGAATATTTTGAGCTCGTGATACTTAATACAAAGAAGGCAAATTAATGCTTCAAATTTTACATTAAACACAGACAAAGGAGAATAGTGCAGCCTTAATCTTACACCGAGCAAAGGAATTCAGTGAATATAAAACTCAATATTTTGACATGGGCACGCTGTTTATTTAATTTGAGTATTATTATTTTTGATTACTTAATCATTACTCTGTAGAGATGCGTGGACGGATGTAAAAACCATCCATTACACACAAACAATTGTACGGTTTCACATACATCTACATACAAAGAAACAAATTAGATACGGGTATCTGGAAAAGGTCGACTGAGTTCAAAATAACATCATTAGAAATTTCACGCTAAAACTAAAGCCATAATTGATGAATTTGTTGTTTGTTTGCTCTATTTCAATCAGCTGGAACTCATCTCTCCGTTTCAAGAGAGAGTTCCGCCATTTACATTCATCAATTTACCCGCACTTTATATTCAAAGAGTCGGAAGAAAGCACACCAAGATCCCGGAGAGGATATACAGAGAAAATTTGGAAAACAAATCTATATTGTCATCTTGTACGATACATTCTCAACACAGTACGTACTACTAAATCTGAAACAACATAAACGAAACAAAAACAAAAAAAATAATTATTATAATAATACCACAAACACACGAAAAGAAAAAGCAATTAGAAAATAAATAAATAAAAAATCCAAACCACAAAAAAAAAAAAAAAAAAAAAAAAAAAAAAAAATCGTTGAGATCGAAAGATGTTTAAGATATCCATATGTATGTACAGTGTATCTATATTTATATGCCTTTACCAACTGTATTGATGTGTGAACACTGCGTACATGTATAGAGTCCGTCCATTCTAACAACAGGGACTTCCGTCAGAAATTAAAGTAACATTTAGATATGAAAAATAAATTTTATTTTTTTGAAAATACATGAGGTATGAACTGCAAGGCTTCACGCTATCATACAGTTCATATCTACACTCACTGTATCTTTTCTTTTGAAATTGACATTTCTTGCATCTACAACAATGAATGCATGCTTGTTGCAAACCAGTTCGATCCTGTTTTTAGTACCATCTGTCTGTATAATTTACATTACGCGGGTTATGATTTTTTCAATCACCCGATAAAACAACAAAGAAAGCATTTTATTGTTTAGATGAAAAGCTATCGCGCTTCATGAAGAATATGCTGCTGCGGTGTATTAATGCACCGTAGTTCAGGCTTCATGGACTATCAAAATTGATTTTATTTCTCAATTGTAGGTCAAAATAATTAGTAATAAGACCCGAAAACAGGTGAGTAATGAGAACATCCCATGAAAACTGAATTAATCATTCTTATTCTTT
The DNA here is from genome assembly GCF_947568905.1 of Ostrea edulis. NCBI lineage: Eukaryota > Metazoa > Mollusca > Bivalvia > Ostreida > Ostreidae > Ostrea > Ostrea edulis. The sequence goes on along the minus strand of NC_079166.1, from coordinate 91,125,918 downwards.
GCAAAAATAAAACATTTTTAACTGAAAGATTCGATTTCACGCACAGTCTACACGAAATATATAGCCTTCGGTATCTACTACGGACAAAACACATCCTAGGAAGTTTGACAAATTTATAAATGACGACATTTTGTATCGGTAGACAAGCATACTTGCGGATGAGTTTTGAGAAGCATGTTTACTGATAAATTCGTAAGCAAAATTATTGAAAACAGTCTTGCTTACAACTTTAGACAAGAGACAATATATACCGGATTCGGAGAGTGCAGTAACGCGTCACGGTAGGATTTTTTCCCCCGATTATAATAGAACACTTTATCAAACTTCTAAATTCTTACAGAGAGTATCTATTTACTGTCCTAGCAAACATTAAGATGCATCTCAATGACAAATCCTTGAACACCAGTGCGTGGAATCAATCAAACAAAAACTGAGAGAGAGAGAGAGAGAGAGAGAGAGAGAGAGAGAGAGAGAGAGAGAGAGAGTACAATGAAATATATGAAATATAATTATTAGAAAATTATAAAGATTTTGTTTGTTAACTTTGGCATATTTTCGTTCTGTGTGCATTACTTACATCGATGTCCGTCCCGTACACACGCCTGAACCGAGGTCTGTCGTCCATGTCCGCTATCGTATCTTTGACACGAATGGCCTCCAGAACGTCCGATAAAGCACCAGAATCCATAATTACCGGACAGGTCCGCGGTTACTGCTACCTTAAAATCAAAATATTATTGTGTAGTATTGACCAGGCCATTCATACATTCCCAGCGATTCACAATTTTTATGACGCCTCCCGCCGTGAGCTTCGTTTTATGTTTTGTTCAATTTTACAGCGCCGTTCAGTCCGTGATGAAGTTGTTTATGACGCGATTTTTACGAGCTTGCAGTCGCTGAAACACTATAAATTGCCGTGTATAAACTTCCAAACAAACGTTTGCATATGCAGCATTAAAATGCTCAATTGGTTTTAACAATATATCTGTTAAATGGGGTGTTCTATTCCATACAATATTGATTGTCTATCTTTTTTAAAAGACGAACAAGTGCAGCGGGAAGAAAAGTAAGGACTCCCTAAGCGTACAGAGCAGAACAAATGTATTGCTTTTTAAATGAGACAGTTTGAGGATGTTATCGTTTTGTTCTCCTCTATCAATAATTAATGTTCATTGGGAGACAAAAGACAATTTTAAAATTAATGAGCTGTCGACAAAGGATACCAATAGACAGCTCAAAGAAGGGTCGTAGTTTTAAAAAAAAAATTATTTTGGTAATGAACTACTACAACTAGTTGCCCGGGTTCTATATATTACAGATTATTTTGAGGATATGGACGGTGCCTAACAAAGCGTGAACCATATTCAATGTTTGCTTTCATTTTTCCCCATACAGCTCACAAATTAAATTTTGATGAGTCGATATAATACTACTGCGTTTCTCTTTGAAAAAAAATAAGACCCATTTTAAAATTTAATTACTCTTCATCGTCGAATGGAAGAGCAATGTTGCTAATTTTGCTTTAGCTGAAATAAAACTTTGAGTAGTAGACCTTAATTAAGGAATAATTTTTGTCAAGAGGTTTTTCACGGCGGATCAAGCTTTTTTAAATCCACACGATTGAGTATTTTTATTGGTTACAGGAATCGGATGTGCAGACAAAGTACAAATCGTTCATAATGAAAAGAAGTATAGACTTTTGAATGACGTAACCCCCCCCCCCCTCCGGGCGGGGGGGGGGGGGGGTTCAAATTGTTTACATAACTGTAGAAACAATCTACAGTGCATACATACTTATGTACAGTTTTATACATTGTCTTAATTCGCGAGTCAAAAATTTCTACAAGCTATAAACTTAGTCTCTTTGTTCAAAACAAACATGATTATATACACATGTGTTGACAACCACTATTTATATCGCTCCAATGCACGATCTAAAAAGTCTTATTGATTTTTGACCATCAATGAGTTAATTTGACTATATATACCACGTTCACACAATAAACTAGTCCTCAGCTTTTACGTCAGAAAGAACGCGTTATTTCGTCTATTACCTGTAATATATTGGACCCCCCCCCCCCCCCCCCCCCCCCACACACACACACACACACCCGCGTCCAGCATTTTCATATCACAAATTCACGAACAGAAACAAATACCAAAATCAGAAGTGGTGATGAGTTTAGTTTATTGAAACCTTGACAAACATCTCATAGGAAGTTGTAAAAATTAATCTACTTTATGTATATGTTAAACCCCAGAACAGGGAACGTATAAATGCATTATGCGTTTAAGATTCTACACCTTTAATATATGATGTGTTAAAGTTTTAACACCGCCGTAGTTTAATTAACATTTGAACGTGTTAAAAATTAACACCACTTTTTACAGTGTATTCGAGGTCTAATTAGTTTTTCGTTGGATGTTAAAGTCTGCATTCATTTTCTTCTCTTTTTTTTCATAACTTCACAGAATTTTCTTTGATGACAGCGAACTTTGAAATTCCTGCACGTCTCTGTGGATCTCTCAGAAATTGATAGGTTTTCGGTATCATGAAACATGCCGATTTCTCACGTTAGTCACTTAACAAAATCTGTGGTCACCAGGCTAGAACCCTCGGGCTGATTGTGATCGTCACCATACGTATTCCATAAATGTATAATATATTAGACATTTTGTTTGAGATAAATGGAACTGATTTTAGGCGCTATTGGAAAAAACCATTAATAAACAAACAAGTTTACATATTTAACGAATTCTAAATTTCGGGAATGCCATATGAATAGCCGCGCAGAAAATGACATCATAACAACAAACAAACAAAAAATAAAAATGTAAGGCTGCCAGTCAACACTGTTGGTGGATTTTAGGGAATTATGGGTCCTATACCCCACTTTCTAGAGTTATTCATGTTTGGCATTTTGCATTTGTTTTTATGCCATCTCTAAATAGCAAGTTGTGGTTGGTCCGCCTGTCCGACCGTCTGTCTATCCGTCTGTTTGCTTGTCTGTATAATCTTAGCTATAACTTATAAATAGGTGACAATAAGCCTTTCATATTTCACATGTGTATTCCATGTGATAACACCTCTTTTTGGAACCATATCTTTTGACCTTATGACCTTGACCATTTAGTTTGACCCACTTTAGTAAAAACTGTGGCCATGACTTTTGAAAGGTTAATGCTACTGTGTTCATATTTCACATGGGTGTTTCTTGGGACAACATATTTCTTTTGGTATCAAAAATGTTTAACCTCCTGACCTTGACGTCTGACCTACTTCTGAAAAACTTTAACGTAAGCCGTAACTTTTGATTAGGATTTTCATATTCCACATGTGAATTATCTGCGACAAGACCTTTCTTTCGGTACCAGGATTATTTCGCTGCCATATGTAGGCATCAGTGTTTCACGATCACATGTGAATGCTACACTGTGAATGTAAAAGATCTGTTTATGAATATTATAAAATTACATCGAAAATTAAAGTGTTGGGAACTTTTTTTCTGCCACTCATGAAAACGATTCTTAACACATTTTTTGACAGATTGAAACAGACAAGAATTAAAGAAAGAATTAAGGTCTACCTGTAACCCATTTGTTTGGTGTGAATTAGTGCACAGAATCAATCACACACATGTTATCAAGGCTGCGATACCACGTGAATTAGTGCACAGAATCAATCACACACATGTTATCAAGGCTGCGATACCACACGTTTCCGGATCATATTTAATCGGTCATGGAACGGAAACATAAAATCGAGTTTAGTTACGAGGGTATCAAATTCATAGAAGGTAGTTGAATAGCTGTCGTTAACGATTTGACACTTATAAAATTCACAATCCACTGTCCTAACCAATACCAGAATTCTAGCATACAAAAGACACGTGAATTCTAGCGTACAAAAGACGCGTGAATTCAGAAAAAAAAAGCCTTAACAACCATCCGCAGAACATGTTACAACCCTTTAATGAACAGTTCAATCAAAGAAAATGTTACGTTGCATTATAGATATATTGCATAATAAATGCATGCGTTTGCTTTTGATGTCTTCACAAATTGCAATGATAGCCATTTCCCCGTGAATGTGTTGCAGTTGTGAACAATGCGCGTATGAATCTTGGTGAATATAGTGTGAATATTTCAACGATTGGAAATTTCCGATAAAAATGAAAATAGTATGTATATATAAAAAATAAATTAAAAAAATAAATAAATAAACAAATGAATATTTTTTTTAAAATACCCGATTTTCAGTTTTGAAGATACCTGAGGGTGTGAATTACAACTATTCACCAACTATTCACCTCAGGGGTGGATCCATGAATTGCAGTTACGGGGGGCGCCACTTTATGAGGCAGTGGGTCCAGGGCAAAGACCTGGTGGGGGTCCAAGGGGCGATGCCCCCGGAAGCTCCTGGATTTTACAGATTTTATGGGGCTTGAAATGTTTCTCCTATTTAGTCATTTGTACTATTTTCTATCATTTTAATAAGGTGAAATTAATCAAATGACCCAAATTTTAAGGGTTTTTTTGGGGAAAAAAATCAAGTTCTCCCATTAAAGTAATTCAAGAAATCAAAAGATTTTGTCATTTATATCTTCGGGAGTGGAAGAAATTATTGTTTCTTTTATCGTTTACTGTATTTTCCTAAACAAAATACCGCGATTTACCTTAAATTTGAAAATTTTAGGAGGAGTGGGGGGGGGGGACTCTAAATCCGCCACTGCACGTCGTCATAATGTTCATGCAGTTGTTATCCTGATGAAAAGGTGAAGATAAGGACCAGTGATCAATCTGATAACTCCAATACAGAATAAGAAATTACTAGTAGGGCAAACACGGACCCCTGGACACACCAGAGGTGGGATCAGGTGCCTAGGAGGGTAAGCATCCCCTGTCGACCGGTCATACCCGTCGTGACCCCAATATTATTATATCTATATAGATATAATAAAAAAATTAACGATTCGATATGCTTTGATCCGCCCTTTAGTTTTAGTTCTATATAGACTTTTCGGACAATTAGGAATTCTTCTCCGATTCTTGTCATTGGTAGATACTTTCCGTTTTCTTTGTCACGTGGTCGACGAGGAATCGATTTCATATTGGTTGACTGGTTTCAAGTCGCGTCACTAGTATATAAATCATTTTAACACATCATGTGTATACCGGTTATATTCATAAGTTTTAGAATTCTCAGGGAACCGATCAAATTTAAAAATGTTCAATAATTCACGCCAGCAATTCGAAATATCAACAAACAACATGCAAGCTATGAATTTAGTGAAAACAAAATAAACACGACAAAGCGGGAAACATCTGATTAATTAATTCAAAAGTGAAACCATCCGTCATCGACGCGCGGCTCACGTTACAAATGTATGTGCCTGTCAGTATACTTTTGAGGGAGAAAATGACAAAGGACAATTGGAAACACGAGCGGTTTATATGAGGTTTTTATATTGTTATATATCAACGGAATTCTCTAACTACATGTAGGATTGACTTTGACAACCATCGCAAAAACATGTTCATGGAAGGGGGCGTTGTTAAAAGTTAGAATCACAATTAAAAATTTAAATTATAATGTCTACCCCATTTCCGGATTAAATGGTTTTGTATCCATGACAGTAGTACGGAAACCTGTTGGAGTCTAATGCGGGCATCAAACATCTATAATTACGAAATAATAATATCGTAATGTTTAACGAGATAAAAAAAATCAACTTAACAAGATTGTAATGACGAGATAGTAAGTCGTAATAATGAGATAAAAGTCGTTCCTGTAACTTAAGAAAATCGTAATAATGAGATGCAGTATGTACAAACTCTTCTGGATATTGCGAATTGTGATAACAATATTAGCAATAAAAATGGAAGATTTGTTAAAGCTGAATTTTAACAACCCTGCAGTTACTGACGGAAAACCACATTGACAGGGATACCTAGCCTGAATTCATTTATTAGATACTTCGACATGTTGATTAGTAAAAACAGTAATGAAAGAATCGAATTGATGGACGGGCTGATTTATCTAATGAATGAATTCAGCAGGCATGTTCACGAAACTTTCCTAAGATATGTCCTAAGATACGTCCTAAGATACGTCCTAAGATATAACTTAGGAAAAAAGTTAGGAACATTTTAAGATCAACTTAGGGGTGCTTCCTCCACCTTGACACCTGATCCCACCTCTGGTATATCCAGGGGTCCGTGCTTGCCCAACTCTCTATTTTGTATTGCTTATAAGAGTTATGAGATTGATAACTGCTCGTTATCTTCACCTTTTCACAATGAATCCAAGCTCATAGCAGTAGAGAAATCCATGTATATACAATGAATTCAAACTCATTGCAATTCATCTATATTTACAGTGAGTCCAGGTCCATATCAGTCGAGAGATATCAATAGACCATAGATACATTTGTATGTACCGTGAATCCAGTTTTGTAGAAATTCTAATTCTAGGAACTCGGAAAAATTGTTGTTGATTTTGATTGCAATCGCTCCGCGCGTATGAAGGGTCCACTTAAACTGATCGGAACCTTACATTCTTAAACCGGAAGAAATGATTACGTCATATAAATCATGTGATAAATGCCACAACTATACAAACCACAGTCAGTAACAGTAACAGTAAAAAAAATGCTGATATACTAAAAACAAAAACCGCTCCGACAATAAGACCACAATCCACATAATAAGCAGGGAAGCATTGTGATAAAGATAAAAGACTAATATATTAAAAACAACAAGCAATTAATCAGATAGTTAATAGCTGATATTTGTATCTAGTTGTAAGACTTGAGTGAACTCTAGAAATGGTTATACGATAAGAAGAAGACTTACCGGGGATATATGAATATATATATGCAGTCAATATAACAATTCAAGACACCGAGAGAGACGGGAGGCAGGCAGCACGACAACAGTGTCTCCCCCTGGTGATACGGATTATCCCGGGACCGGTGTGGATTTTACAGCTGTTTCTATGGCGCTAAATAAACTGGTCTGTTTCAGGTCGTTGATGGAATTCCCAAAAGCATGTTAAAATATATCATTTTCTAACAAATCAATTCAACAACACCTTTTTTCATACTGGATTGAATGAAGCGTATTGGCTAACCATTGTTTGTGTAAAATGTGTATTCTTTTTAAAATCATTATCTATGCTTGTTTGATAACTAGTGAGACTAATAAAAGATGAATTGTGGAATGTAACCCAACGCTGTTAGCAACAATATAGTTCCAATAAATAACCCATGTGATTCGTGCAATATGATCAAAATAAAATAATGATAAAAAGGTGCATATATGTTTTACGTGTAGTAATTAAAAAGTATTTTTACTGGTTGAATACTTTCTACGTAATTCAGAACAAGTTTTAATTGAAAATCAGAAATATTTCTATCTGTTACGTTCTGAATAGCCAGATAGTATAGACAAGAATACCTGGCTATTTAGAACGAAAAATACTTTTTAATTAAATAGCCAGATATTCTTATCTATGATATCCTCTGTCGGAGCGGGTTCGAATCCCGCTCGCGCCGGTAAGTGAGAAAGTTTCCCAGTTTATTTTTGGAAGGTCGGTGGTCTCTTCCCAGGTACATTGTATCTGGGTTCTCTCTTCCACCAATAAAAACTGGGCGCCACCAGATAAGTGAAAAAAGGTTGAGTGTGGCGGAAAACATCAATCAATCAATCAAATTATCTATAATATGAATCTCACGATCAAAATATAACTTAATACTGTAAAGTTGAAACACTTATATGACAGCCATTAAAGACCGTGGTAGTTCTACTAGACTTATAGACAGTACATAGACTACTAGACTTATAGACAGTACATTTATCTATAGTGTACAGGACCCACACACCATTTACATTTATCTATACCGTACAGGACCCGCACACCATGTACATTTATCTATAACGTACACGACCCACACACCATGTACATTTATCTATACCGTAGAGGACCCACACACCATGTACATTTATCTATAGCGTACACGACCCACACACCATGTACATTTATCTATAGTGTACAGGACCCGCACACCATGTACATTTATCTATAGCGTATAGGACCCACACACCATGTACATTTATCTATAACGTACAGGACCCACACACCATGTACATTTATCTATAGCGTATAGGACCAACACACCATGTACATTTATCTATAACGTACACGACCCACACACCATGTACATTTATCTATAGTGTACAGGACCCACACACCATTTACATTTATCTATAACGTACAGGACCCACACACCATGTACATTTATCTTAAGCGTACACGACCCACACACCATGTACATTTATATATAGCGTATAGGACCCACACACCATGTACATTTATCTATAACGTACACGACCCACACACCATGTACATTTATCTATACCGTACAGGACCCACACACCATGTACATTTATATATAGTGTACAGGACCCACACATCATGTACATTTATCTATAACGTACAGGACCCACACACCATGTACATTTATCTATACCGTACAGGACCCACACACCATGTACATTTATATATACCGTACAGGACCCACACACCATGTACATTTATATATAACGTACACGACCCACACACCATCTACATTTATCTATAACGTACAGGACCCACACACCATGTACATTTACCTATAGTGTACAGGACCCACACACCATGTACATTTATCTATAGTGCACAGGACCCACACACCATGTACATTTACCTATAGTGTACAGGACTCGCACACCATGTACATTTATCTATAACGTACAGGACCCACACACCATGTACATTTATCTTAAGCGTACAGGACCCACACACCATGTACATTTATCTATACCGTACAGGACCCACACACCATGTACATTTATCTATAGTGCACAGGACCCGCACACCATGTACATTTATCTTAAGCGTACACGACCCACACACCATGTACATTTATATATAGTGTACATGACCCACACACCATGTACATTTACCTATAGTGTACAGGACCCACACACCATGTACATTTATCTATAACGTACATGACTCACACACCATGTACATTTATCTTAAGCGTACACGACCCACACACCATGTACATTTATATATAGTGTACAGGACCCACACACCATGTACATTTATCTATAACGTACAGGACCCACACACCATATACATTTATCTATACCGTACAGGACCCATACACCATGTACATTTATATATAGCGTATAGGACCAACACACCATGTACATTTATATATATCGGACGATACCATTCCTGTTTCTCTTCCCAGTCTATCTCAGGGAACTCTATATCTGATTAAACATTTTTAATAAAACATAAAACACAGAAATCCGATATCATATCCATTGATCTGAATAGAAAATCTTTGCATCAAATTAGTTGGATATAGAATATTTTGACAACGAGCGAATTTCACAATACGTGGAAACAACACGATGTTATTTGTGTAATGAATTAATCATAAATTTCCCGCAGTCATCTGCTCCTGTGTCGATGTGTAAAACACAATTTTAAAAAATCCATAATCTATAAATTTGATTCGGTTTGTATTGTTATATCAGACCGCCTCTCACACAGGCAACGGGGGCCTTGTAGATCGTGTTCCGACATAATGATAGCTGGTTTTTCCGTATCAGACGGGGTAAAAAAAAATCTGTAACGAAATTTGAACTTGTTTTATAAGGTAAAAGTGAAATTTGTTAGATCTTGGGGAAATCGATGGACCGGAGTTATTCTTCGTTTGCCTAAACGTTCTAGAAAGATTGACTTAATTTGGTATTCTAGCTGATATGTTTTTAGAAAATCTTGTTTGTTTTCTCTAACTCATGCAATTATCGTAAATCTCTTTTCTTATGATTATTGCTGTAGGTACTAAACTCCCGTAAATTGATGCGAGGAAGTAATGACAATTTTATCCGTTTAATATTCACACATATCGTGAAAAAACCGTCTCCCTCTCCTCTCCAGAATGATGAACCTCCAAAATACTCAAACTGACGCAGGTAACTTATTTAGAGTGAGCGAGTGTCATCTTAAGATCTTCTCATTCTGAGGATACAGAAATACACCTCACTTGCTAACGGTTAATTCCCCTACTATCCAACATTATTTATATCATGGACCCGATCCTGTCTTTTTCACCAATATTTATATCATGGATCCGCCCCCGTCTTTTTCACCAATACTTATATCATGGATCCGCTTCTATTTTAATCACCATTATTTATACCTTGGATCCGCACATGCTTTATCCACCATTTATTTATGCCATGGATCCGCTCCTGTCTTGTTCACCATTATCTATATCATGGGTCCGCTCCTGTCTTACCATTATTTATAACATAGATCCCCTCCTATATTATTCACCATTATTCATACCATGGATCCACTCCTGTCTTGTTCACCATTATTTATACCATGTGTCCGCTCCTGTTTTGTTCACCATTAGTCATACCATGGATCCGCTCCTGTCTTGTTCACCATTATATATACCATGGGTCCGATCCTGTCTTACCATTATTTATAACATGGATCCGTTCCTGTCTTACCATTATTTATACCATGGATCCGCTCTTGTCTTGTTCACCATTATCTATATCATGGGTCCGCTCCTGTCTTACCACCATTGGGACCGTTCAGAGTAGACCCAATGGTACCATCACCATCATCAATGATTTGCCAATGGTAAATATTTAAGTCATTGGTACCATTGGACTCTTGTGTACTCTGAACGAGCTTGGGTTACAGATGGTGAGAAATCCAACAGTGGTACCATTGGTATACCACTGGCTAATCATATTAGTACGAAATGTCAAAAATACTTCTTCTACCAGTAATTTAAGCGGCTACCGTCAAAATGATGAATACATGATTATTAGGCCACTGTTGGGTATGCGCATGTGAAAACATATACGCCCATATAACCTTTGTGAATACTTTTGCACCAAGAAATATATATTAGGTCCTATTAATCACTTTCGCCTGCAGATTATTTTATCCATCTTCGCTAGCCAAGAGTTTTCGGTCAATAAATGCGAAGCGGGGTGGACCAACAGCCGTTTGGCTAACAAAGATGTATTTTCTCTTTTAAGACAGCATGAGTATAGATCATCTGACGAAATGGTTAGACTGGGAGATTACCATACAATATCACTTACACTTGATATTTTTAAACCCCATTTCCGTCTATGCAGGGGTATGTTTGAAGCAGTAAAATACAGAAATGTTCATAAAACTTAGAACGCCCTCCCCTAAACAGTAAAATAAGGAAATGTTCATAAAACATAGAACGCCCTCTCCTAAAAAGTAAAATACAGAAATGTTCATAAAACTTAGAACGCCCTCTCCTAAACAGTAAAATACAGAAATGTTCATAAAACTTAGAACGCCCTCTCCTAAACAGCAAAATACAGAAATGTTCATAAAACTTAGAACACCCTTTCCTAAACAGCAAAATACAGAAATGTTCATAAAACTTAGAACGCCCTCTCCTAAACAGTAAAATACAGAAATGTTCATAAAACTTAGAACGCCCTCTCCTAAACAGTAAAATACAGAAATGTTCATAAAACTTATAACGCCCTCTCCTAAAAAGTAAAATACAGAAATGTTCATAAAACTTAGAACGCCCTCTCCTAAAAAGTAAAATACAGAAATGTTCATAAAACTTAGAACGCCCTTTCCTAAACAGCAAAATACAGAAATGTTCATAAAACATAGAACGCCCTCTCCTAAAAAGTAAAATACAGAAATGTTCATAAAACTTAGAACGCCCTCCCCTAAACAGTAAAATAAGGAAATGTTCATAAAACATAGAACGCCCTCTCCTAAAAAGTAAAATACAGAAATGTTCATAAAACTTAGAACGCCCTCTCCTAAACAGTAAAATACAGAAATGTTCATAAAACTTAGAACGCCCTCCCCTAAACAGTAAAATAAGGAAATGTTCATAAAACATAGAACGCCTTCTCCTAAAAAGTAAAATACAGAAATGTTCAAAAACTTAGAACGCCCTTTCCTAAACAGTAAAATACAGAAATGTTCATAAAACTTACAAGGCCTTTTCTAAACAGCAAAATACAGAAATGTTCATAAAACATAGAACGCCCTCTCCTAAAAAGTAAAATACAGAAATGTTCATAAAACTTAGAACACCCTCTCCTAAACAGTAAAATACAGAAATGTTCATAAAACTTAGAACGCCCTTTCCTAAACAGTAAAATACAGAAATGTTCATAAAACTTAGAACGCCCTCTCCTTAACAGTAAAATACAGAAATGTTCAATATAGTATGCATGTATACGTATAATGGTTCTTTCACGAAGAAGTTAATTAATGCATAAATATTTATTAATGTTTATGTGTACAAATGCGGTTCTCAAAATATTGATTTACTAAAGTGCCCAAAGGTCAAAAGGAATCACAGTGAAAACGACCAGAACTTTATAAAATTAATTGCACAATAGAAAATAACTTTTCATGTTCTTGAACACTTATGGATTTGTCTCTCCTTAAGTAGTACACGAGAATCCACCACGTGTCCATTCTAACTGAGGTATTAAATAAATCACTTCTAGGAGTGGGTTATACTGAGGTATTAAATGAATCATTTCTAGGAGTGGGTTATACTGTGGTATTAAATGAATCATTTCTAGGAGTGGGTTATACTGTGTTATTAAATGAATCATTTCTAGGAGTGAGATACTGTGGTATTAAATGAATCATTTCTAGGAGTGGGTTATACTGTGGTATAAAATGAATCATTTCTAGGAGTGGGTTATACTGTGGTATTAAATGAATCACTTCTAGGAGTGGGTTATACTGTGGTATTAAATGAATCATTTCTAGGAGTGGGTTATACTGTGGTATCAAATGAATCACTTCTAGGAGTGAGTTATACTGTGGTATAAAATGAATCATTTCTAGGAGTGGGTTATACTGTGGTATAAAATAAATCATTTCTAGGAGTGGGTTAGACTGTGGTATTAAATGAATCATTTCTAGGAGTGGGTTATACTGTGGTATAAGATAAATCATTTCTAAGAGTGGGTTATACTGTGGTATAAAATAAATCACTTCTAGGAGTGAGTTATACTGTGGTATTAAATGAATCATTTCTAGGAGTGGGTTATACTGTGGTATTAAATGAATCATTTCTAGGAGTGGTTTATACTGTGGTATTAAATGAATCATTTCTAGGAGTGAGATACTGTGGTATTAAATGAATCATTTCTAGGAGTGGGTTATACTGTGGTATAAAATAAATCATTTCTAGGAGTGGGTTAGACTGTGGTATTAAATGAATCATTTCTAGGAGTGGGTTATACTGTGGTATAAGATAAATCATTTCTAAGAGTGGGTTATACTGTGGTATAAAATAAATCACTTCTAGGAGTGAGTTATACTGTGGTATTAAATGAATCATTTCTAGGAGTGGGTTATACTGTGGTATTAAATGAATCATTTCTAGGAGTGGGTTATACTGTGGTATTAAATGAATCATTTCTAGGAGTGAGATACTGTGGTATTAAATGAATCATTTCTAGGAGTGGGTTATACTGTGGTATAAAATGAATCATTTCTAGGAGTGGGTTATACTGTGGTATTAAATGAATCACTTCTAGGAGTGGGTTATACTGTGGTATTAAATGAATCATTTCTAGGAGTGGGTTATACTGTGGTATCAAATGAATCATTTCTAGGAGTGAGTTATACTGTGGTATAAAATGAATCATTTCTAGGAGTGGGTTATACTGTGTTATTAAATGAATCATTTCTAGGAGTGGGTTATACTGTGGTATTAAATGAATCATTTCTAGGAGTGGGTTATACTGTGGTATAAGATAAATCATTTCTAAGAGTGGGTTATACTGTGGTATAAAATAAATCACTTCTAGGAGTGAGTTATACTGTGGTATTAAATGAATCATTTCTAGGAGTGGGTTATACTGTGGTATTAAATGAATCATTTCTAGGAGTGGGTTATACTGTGGTATAAAATGAATCATTTCTAGGAGTGGGTTATACTGTGGTATTAAATGAATCATTTCTAGGAGTGGGTTATACTGTGGTATTAAATGAATCATTTCTAGGAGTGGGTTATACTGTGGTATTAAATGAATCATTTCTAGGAGTGGGTTATACTGTGGTATTAAATGAATCATTTCTAGGAGTGGGTTATACTGTGGTATAAAATGAATCATTTCTAGGAGTGGGTTATACTGTGGTATTAAATGAATCATTTCTAGGAGTGGGTTATACTGTGGTATAAAATGAATCATTTCTAGGAGTGGGTTATACTGTGGTATTAAATGAATCATTTCTAGGAGTGGGTTATACTGTGGTATAAAATGAATCATTTCTAGGAGTGGGTTATACTGTGGTATAAGATAAATCATTTCTAAGAGTGGGTTATACTGTGGTATTAAATGAATCACTTCTAGGAGTGGGTTATACTGAGGTATTAAATGAATCATTTCTAGGAGTGAGATACTGTGGTATTAAATGAATCACTTCTAGGAGTGGGTTATACTGTGGTATTAAATGAATCATTTCTAGGAGTGGGTTATACTGAGGTATTAAATGAATCATTTCTAGGAGTGAGATACTGTGGTATTAAATGAATCACTTCTAGGAGTGGGTTATACTGTGGTATTAAATGAATCATTTCTAGGAGTGGGTTATACTGTGGTATTAAATGAATCACTTCTAGGAGTGGGTTATACTGAGGTATTAAATGAATCATTTCTAGGAGTGAGATACTGTGGTATTAAATGAATCACTTCTAGGAGTGGGTTATACTGTGGTATTAAATGAATCATTTCTAGGAGTGGGTTATACTGTGGTATAAAATGAATCATTTCTAGGAGTGGGTTATACTGTGGTATAAAATAAATCATTTCTAGGAGTGGGTTATACTGTGGTATCAAATGAATCACTTCTAGGAGTGGGTTATACTGAGGTATTAAATGAATCATTTCTAGGAGTGGGTTATACTGTGGTATAAGATAAATCATTTCTAAGAGTGGGTTATACTGTGGTATAAAATAAATCACTTCTAGGAGTGAGTTATACTGTGGTATTAAATGAATCATTTCTAGGAGTGGGTTATACTGTGGTATTAAATGAATCATTTCTAGGAGTGGGTTATACTGTGGTATTAAATGAATCATTTCTAGGAGTGAGATACTGTGGTATTAAATGAATCTTTTCTAGGAGTGGGTTATACTGTGGTATTAAATGAATCACTTCTAGGAGTGGGTTATACTGTGGTATTAAATGAATCACTTCTAGGAGTGGGTTATACTGTGGTATTAAATGAATCATTTCTAGGAGTGGGTTATACTGTGGTATCAAATGAATCATTTCTAGGAGTGGGTTATAATGTGGTATTAAATGAATCACTTCTAGGAGTGGGTTATACTGTGGTATTAAATGAATCATTTCTAGGAGTGGGTTATACTGTGGTATCAAATGAATCACTTCTAGGAGTGGGTTATACTGTGGTATAAAATGAATCATTTCTAGGAGTGGGTTATACTGTGGTATTAAATGAATCACTTCTAGGAGTGGGTTATACTGTGGTATAAAATGAATCATTTCTAGGAGTGGGTTATACTGTGGTATAAAATAAATCATTTCTAGGAGTGGGTTATACTGTGGTATCAAATGAATCACTTCTAGGAGTGGGTTATACTGAGGTATTAAATGAATCATTTCTAGGAGTGGGTTATACTGTGGTATTAAATGAATCATTTCTAGGAGTGGGTTATACTGTGGTATTAAATGAATCATTTCTAGGAGTGAGATACTGTGGTATTAAATGAATCTTTTCTAGGAGTGGGTTATACTGTGGTATTAAATGAATCATTTCTAGGAGTGGGTTATACTGTGGTATTAAATGAATCACTTCTAGGAGTGGGTTATACTGTGGTATTAAATGAATCATTTCTAGGAGTGGGTTATACTGTGGTATCAAATGAATCATTTCTAGGAGTGGGTTATACTGTGGTATAAAATGAATCATTTCTAGGAGTGGGTTATAATGTGGTATTAAATGAATCACTTCTAGGAGTGGGTTATACTGTGGTATTAAATGAATCATTTCTAGGAGTGGGTTATACTGTGGTATAAAATGAATCATTTCTAGGAGTGAGATACTGTGGTATTAAATGAATCTTTTCTAGGAGTGGGTTATACTGTGGTATTAAATGAATCATTTCTAGGAGTGGGTTATACTGTGGTATTAAATGAATCATTTCTAGGAGTGGGTTATACTGTGGTATCAAATGAATCACTTCTAGGAGTGGGTTATACTGTGGTATAAAATGAATCATTTCTAGGAGTGGGTTATACTGTGGTATTAAATGAATCACTTCTAGGAGTGGGTTATACTGTGGTATTAAATGAATCATTTCTAGGAGTGGGTTATACTGTGGTATCAAATGAATCACTTCTTGGAGTGAGTTATACTGTGGTATAAAATGAATCATTTCTAGGAGTGGGTTATACTGTGGTATAAAATAAATCATTTCTAGGAGTGGGTTATACTGTGGTATTAAATGAATCATTTCTAGGAGTGGGTTATACTGTGGTATAAGATAAATCATTTCTAAGAGTGGGTTATACTGTGGTATAAAATAAATCACTTCTAGGAGTGAGTTATACTGTGGTATTAAATGAATCATTTCTAGGAGTGGGTTATACTGTGGTATAAAATGAATCATTTCTAGGAGTGGGTTATACTGTGGTATAAAATGAATCATTTCTAGGAGTGGGTTATACTGTGGTATAAAATGAATCATTTCTAGGAGTGGGTTATACTGTGGTATAAGATAAATCATTTCTAAGAGTGGGTTATACTGTGGTATTAAATGAATCACTTCTAGGAGTGGGTTATACTGAGGTATTAAATGAATCATTTCTAGGAGTTAGATACTGTGGTATTAAATGAATCATTTCTAGGAGTGGGTTATACTGTGGTATTAAATGAATCATTTCTAGGAGTGGGTTATACTGTGGTATTAAATGAATCATTTCTAGGAGTGGGTTATACTGTGGTATTAAATGAATCACTTCTAGGAGTGGGTTATACTGAGGTATTAAATGAATCATTTCTAGGAGTGAGATACTGTGGTATTAAATGAATCACTTCTAGGAGTGGGTTATACTGTGGTATAAAATGAATCATTTCTAGGAGTGGGTTATACTGTGGTATAAAATAAATCATTTCTAGGAGTGAGTTATACTGTGGTATCAAATGAATCACTTCTAGGAGTGGGTTATACTGAGGTATTAAATGAATCATTTCTAGGAGTGGGTTATACTGTGGTATAAGATAAATCATTTCTAGGAGTGAGTTATACTGTGGTATAAAATGAATCATTTCTAGGAGTGGGTTATACTGTGGTATAAAATAAATCATTTCTAGGAGTGGGTTATACTGTGGTATTAAATGAATCATTTCTAGGAGTGAGTTATACTGAGGTATTAAATGAATCATTTCTAGGAGTGGGTTATACTGTGGTATTAAATGAATCATTTCTAGGAGTGAGATACTGTGGTATTAAATGAATCACTTCTAGGAGTGGGTTATACTGTGGTATTAAATGAATCATTTCTAGGAGTGGGTTATACTGTGGTATAAAATGAATCATTTCTAGGAGTGGGTTATACTGTGGTATAAAATAAATCATTTCTAGGAGTGGGTTATACTGTGGTATCAAATGAATCACTTCTAGGAGTGGGTTATACTGAGGTATTAAATGAATCATTTCTAGGAGTGGGTTATACTGTGGTATAAAATGAATCACTTCTAGGAGTGGGTTATACTGTGGTATTAAATGAATCATTTCTAGGAGTGGGTTATACTGTGGTATAAAATGAATCATTTCTAGGAGTGGGTTATACTGTGGTATAAAATAAATCATTTCTAGGAGTGGGTTATACTGTGGTATAAAATAAATCATTTCTAGGAGTGAGTTATTTCACACAAGAGAATAAGATGGGGCCTGTAGGCACCTTCGGTTTTTCCACAGGAGCACAAAAGGCTGTCCATTGTATTACATCTTATGAATAAATCTATGTTTAAAATACAATCATGTGTAAGTCTAATATGCATTACGCTCTCCGGGAGAAAAATATGGAGGAGGCGTGGTTTTTTATATTTGTAGACTGTTTTTAAGCGAACGTAGAGGGACAGATTGTCATATTTCTAAAGGTACATAATCCCACTATTATCATTTTCCAAATCATGGACCTGTTCAAGTCTTAATCACCATAACTAGTCAATGATCCGCTCCTGTTTTATTCATACCATGGATCCGCTCCTGTCTTAGTCACCATTATTTATACCATGGATCCGCTCCTGTCTTAGTCACCATTATTTATACCATGGATCCGCTCCTGTCTTAGTCACCATTATCTATATCATGGATCCGCTCCTGTCTTAGTCACCATTATTTATACCATGGATCCGCTCCTGTCTTAGTTACCATTATCTATATCATGGATCCGCTCCTGTCTTAGTCACCATTATATATATCATGGATCCGCTCCTGTCTTAGTCACCATTATTTATATCATGGACCTGTTCATGTCTTAATCACCATATCTAGTCATTGATCCGTTCCTGTCTTATCCCACCATGGATCCGCTCCTGTCTTATTTAGCTAGGGATCTACTCCAGACTTATAATCCCTTTATATATCCTAACGGTCCACAGGATAGTTGATAAAGATAATTTTTCTTGATTTATGTTTTTAAGTCCATATGATTCAACTCATTTAACATTTGTACTCTTCTAATTTCAAAGTCACACGCCGCATACATTCTCCACAAACGACACATAACTCTGCATAGTATGGCATGTCAAACGTTGCAATATTTGATCTTTTCCATTTGTATTGTATAATTTTCCATTTGTATTCTATATTTTCCATTTGCATTGTATAATTTTTCATTTGCATTGTATAATTTCCATTTGTATTGTATAATTTTCCATTTATATTCTATATTTTCCATTTGTATTGTATAATTTTCCATTTGTATTCTATATTTTCCATTTGTATTATATATTTTTTTCGTTTGCATTGTATAATTTCCATTTGCATTGTAAAATCTTTCATTTGTATCGCATCCGAGGGATTGTTTATTTTGATTTGTTTCGAAGGATATCATTAGTTTAGGTCCCACTTATATTTAACCGTCACCAGCTGCAGGTGACGTACCACAAATAGACTTACTATGCTACATTTATGGGCACAGTGGCGTAACATTGGGGGTACTTTAACGTGTCAACGCCTTTCGGTATTTACGTCTAAGGTTTGATGCAGCCATGACACGAGTAGAACTCGAACATGCAACTTCACGGTTACGAACCAAAGGGCATATCACTGAACTACCGCGATCGGTTCCATATAAGGACTAGTTGAACATACATGTAGCTATCAATGAGGAATCTTGCGCCGGGAGACACACCCCCCCCCCCCTCTCCCTTCACAAATATGATATTTTATATATAGATGTCGAAAAAAGCATGCATGTACGTTTTATTTTATCAGAAGGCACTTGTTCCAGGGGC
Organism: Ostrea edulis; assembly: GCF_947568905.1. Classification (NCBI taxonomy): domain Eukaryota; kingdom Metazoa; phylum Mollusca; class Bivalvia; order Ostreida; family Ostreidae; genus Ostrea; species Ostrea edulis. The sequence continues at coordinate 91,106,305 of NC_079166.1, read as the reverse complement.
GGATCCAGGAATTGCGGTTACGGGGGCGCCACTTTATGAGGCAGGGGGTCTGGGGCGAAGCCCTGGTAGGGGTCTAGGGGGCGAAGTCCCCGGAAGCTCCTGTATGGATTTTACAGATTTCATAGGGCTTGAAATAGTAAATTAGTGAAATTAGTAAAATGACGCAAATTTTAAGGGTTTCTGGAAAAATTAAGTTCTCTCAATAAAGTACTTCAAGAAATCAAAAGATTTTGTCATTTATTTCTCCGGGAATGTAAGAAATTATTGCTTCTTTTATTGTTTAATACATTTTTCTAAACAAGATACCAAGATTTACCTTAAATTTGGAAATTTTGAGGGGGGAGGGGGCGCCGGCTGCGTCCCCCATTAAATCCGCCACTGACTTCGCCCTCCCCTTGCAACTCCCCTCCCCCTCCACCAAGGCTTTGCACTGGACTCACTAGGGATCTTAAGACAGTCCCCAGACATCCAGCAGTTCACTGCATCCTTTCGTTCAGAATTATCTATATCAGCCAGTGGTTAAATAGGAGACTAGTTTGAATATGCTGATCACATTAGACGCATAAAAGCGATCAATTAATGGGGGGGGGGGGGTGTTACGCCATTACACTTAGCAAATACGGTACATTCCTGTGAAACGTGGCTCCTGAACTTTACCTCTTCATCATATCGCGCATTACCAAATTCGATAAACGATAACTTAAGATTAATCCATTGAATAGTTGTAACAAACCCGAATTAAGTCCCCCGAATCTACTGAATTCTGACTAAATAAAAATGTGCATGCTTTTCTGGACAGTAACGTTCTATTTTTAAACAAAAATGATCGGGGGGGGGGGGGGGGTTGCCATTACTAGAGCTAGGTACGTATTTTAAAAAATAACTAGTCCAGGACCTGGTCGCGGTAGCTCAGTAATATATCGCTTGGTTTGTGGGCGAGAGGTCGTGAGTTCGAGAACCGTTACGGTCATTGCCGCATCAAACCTATTAAGACATAAAGACAGTGATTGCTCCTCTGCCAAACACTCGGCATTTAAAAGTGAGAATCACGGATTTTTCCGTAATGACCTTAAAAACAGATATTCTGTATCGCTGCACAGGCGTTGGCACGATAATGAACCGTCATTGCTACGGCCCTGTCATCGTCGGTTACCCACGGGTGCTTCTATTCGAGTGAGTGGACTTTTAAAACCGTGGATTGCGACGATGCGGCCCTGTATACTAAGCACGTCTACAGATGTGGTACATCAGTGATGTTAACTAATGAAATCCTTCGTAACAAATCAAAATAAACATTCCTGGGATACAATACAAATGGAAAATTATACAATGCAAGTAGTAGTATAAGGCGTCCCGATAGGGGGTTCAACTGAGTGCACTTTTTATGCACATGAGGTCAAGTAAGGGCGTTTTTGATTGGTCAAGCGGTGTCGGGGTCAACGGAGTGCACTAGGACGGGGTCAACCCCAGCAGGGGTTGTAGAGCGGGTGAATAGACTGGGCTATGGCTCTAATTTTAGCATGCTTTCGCTTTGAGTTCCTGGAAAAGCTATTTTTCTGAAAATCCAGTGAAATCCTGTGTATTTCTATGTATTCCTGTGTATTAAATCCTGTGTATTAAATCTAAAAGAATAACACAAGGTTTTAAGTTGACATGTTTATTAAAGAACAATGGTACAATCCCCAGAGCTGGTACGGTACCTAGTTTTACCCAGCGCTGTCTATAGGTAATATATAAAGCGGCGCGCGGTGCATTGGGTGTCACTTTCGACATCATGTCAGACAAGTTACCTAGTGGACTTCCACGGAGTTATATTGAACAGCGATTGAGATTTTTGAATGATCAGCTGAACAGACAACGTCAGCGTGAATTACAACTCCGCAGAGAGAATCAACGGCGATTACAGTATTTACAGCAGGGAGGAGGGAAAAAGAAACTCATTTCGGATTATTACAAAATTCAACTGGAACGAGGACGTCAATCACGGAAATTTAAAGTCAAGGAAAATGTCTACAATGTTGCCTTCAAGCCTATTCCAGAGAAAGAAAATACAACCTTCATTCGTCGCCTCTTCCGGGATATGTTAAAAAATGTGAAACAGGAAATGCAGTGCAATCCCAATGATTATCTACGTTTAAATATTCGGCACCCGTCTCTGGATTCAGCTATTTGGTACGAATTTACGCAGTCCAATCAGCTCAACGAGGACAAAATTCTGAACAAAATAGAATCCGTGCAGCAATCTAAAAAGGAATTCCTAATCACCGACGGGGCAGTGCAGATGGATTTTTTCCATGTCAAATATCCACAAGGCAGCGGGTGCACTAAGAAAAAACATCTACACGTGGATAAGGAGAAATTCAAAACCTCTAAGAGAGCGATCGTTCGCATTCAAAATCCTGAGGATTCTCTCTGCTTGTCCCGGGCTATTGTGGTAGCACGTCTACACAGCCAGAAATCAAACGACCCGGCATGGGAAACGAAATGGTTACGCATGAGAAAAGGGGATAAAGATTCTCTCGATCAGAAACGAGAAGCGAAAGCCTTGATGGAACAAGCTGGGTGTGTTATGAACCAGCCGTGTGGGCCACGTGAATGGGAGCAATTACAGCACGCGCTCGCCCCGCAGTATCGATTGAAAATATTTCAATTCAAAACGAATACAACTCGTTTACGACTGGAACCTATTTACAAAGGACCGGGGTACGGGACTTGTTTGAATATCCTGCTGGATAACGAGCATTACGATGCCATTGTGTCTATGCCTGGAGTGACGGAAAACGGATACTATTGCGATGTTGGTTACAGTCACATTGAAGATCATCGGACCGTCTGTCCTCATCGATGCTCATTTTGTTTAGCCGATACCCCCTGTACCCCGGACGGGACTCAGACGAATTGCCCTCATTGTAAGGGATTTTTCAGAAATGCAGCTTGTTACCAGAACCATTTAAAACCCTACAGCAGTAATACAACGACCACGGTCTGCAGTTTAATGGGGCGTTGTAACCAGTGTCAGAAATGGATGTCCAAGAAATTATTAAAACGCCACGCGTGTGGGGGTCAAACCGAATGCCGCATCTGTCACAAAGTCGTCACCATGCCTCATCACTGCTTTGTACAGACGAAACCCAAACCTAAGAAAGAAAAAGAAGAAGAAGAGGAGTTGAAAATATACATTTATTACGATTTCGAATGCAGTCAGGAAAACGGTATTCACATTCCCAATTTATGCGTGGCAGAACGTGTGTGTCAACATTGCGACAGTGTGGATATCGACAAGCCCTGTTCTCATTGTGAAGGATTCGGATCACAACGCCGCTTCCTATTTCAAGGACCCGACACGTTAAAACAGTTTATGGAATGGCTCTTACAGAGCGAGACCGATGAGCAAGGCCATGTGGAACTCAAACACGATGAAGCCACCATCATTGCCCACAATTTCAAAGGATACGATGGGCAGTTTATTTTGAATTACCTGGTTCACACGGCGTGTATCAAACCCACCGTCATCCTGAACGGCAGTAAAATCTTATCCATGCAAGTCTTGGGGTTGAGATTCATCGATTCTTACAACTTTCTACCCTTTGCTCTTGCCAAGATGCCCTCTGCTTTCGGATTAACGGAATTGAAAAAAGGATATTTCCCGCACTTTTTCAACACGACAGAGAACCAGCAGTATGTGGGTCCTTACCCGGCCGCTCATTTCTACAATCCTGACGATATGTCCACCGCCAATCGTGAAGCCTTCTATACTTGGTACCATCAACAAGAGGGCAAAGTCTTTGATTTCCAGAAAGAATTCTTAGCTTACTGCATCTCGGATGTGGATATTTTACGCCGGTGTTGTGCCCATTTCAAATCCACCCTGTTTGATCTGGTGGAAGTAGACCCCTTTCAAGAATCCATCACGTTTGCCAGCACGGCTAATTTAGCCTACCGACGAGGATTCATGGTTGAAAATACCATCGCCATCATTCCCAATATGGGCTACCGGCCAGCACGACGATATTCAGCTAAAGCTTGTCGATGGTTCGCCTGGCTAGAACATCAACATCACTGCATACGACATGCTAGAAATGGGGGCGAAGTCACGCTTGGACCCTATACAGTAGATGGGTATGATGAGGAATCTCGTATCGTGTACGAATTCTATGGCTGTTACTGGCACGGCTGTCCCACCTGTTTCCCGAATCTGTTGACTGACATGCATCCTCATCGTGTTCAGCATACGTATCAAGACCTCTACCTGGACACCTTAAAACGAGCCAGTGCTTTAGAAGACCAAGGCTATACAGTCGTGAGCATATGGGAACACGAGTTTGATCGTCAGACCCAGACCAATCCCGACTTACAGGAATTTTTACAAGGAGTCGATATACAAGATCCTTTGAATCCCCGTGACGCTTTGTACGGAGGCCGGACCAATGCTACACGACTGTATTGTGAGGAGGGTGACATGCGATACGTGGATGTCTGTTCCCTGTACCCGTACGTGTTGAAATACAAGCCATTTCCCGTCCAACATCCCCAAGTCATCACCAGCCATTTCACCGATGTCAGAGACTATTTCGGGCTCATTCGTTGTCGTGTCCTCCCACCCCGAGAGCTGTATCACCCCGTATTACCTTACAAGACCGGGGGTAAATTACTCTTTCCCTTATGCCGCACCTGTGCGGAACAGCGCAACTTAGGACCCGACGAGCGGTGCCAGCACACCGATTCTGAACGCAGTCTCACGGGCACCTGGGTGACCACCGAACTTCACAAAGCATTAGATCTAGGCTATCGTCTCGACCGCATTTACGAAGTTTGGCATTTTGAGAAAACCAGTGACCACTTATTTCGAGCGTATATCAACACCTTTTTGAAAATTAAACAAGAAGCTTCCGGATTCCCCGAGGATTGTCAAACAGCCCAACAGCAGCAACATTACATTGAGGAAATTCAGCAACGAGAAGGCATTGCCATGAATCCGGCCGACATCCAGAAAAATCCGGTCCGAAGAACCATTGCCAAACTCTTTTTAAATTGTTTGTGGGGAAAATTTGCTCAACGATTACAATTACCCAAATCCCTGTATCTCACGGAAGAAGAAGAATTACAACATAAATTACAAGATGCCACTTTAGAAGTCAAAGGCATCGAACTCTTAGAAAATCGTGAACGCCCCGAATGTGATATGATGCTGATCAATTATCAGGAGAAAGAAGAATTTTTAGAAGACTGCCCCTTTGGAAACGTGGTGCTGGCGTGTTTTACAACAGCTCATGCTCGTTTACATTTGTACGAGACGTTACAGCCTTTGGGAGAGCGTGTCTTATACTTTGACACGGATAGTATCATCTATCACCACGACGAGACCCAGTTCAATCCGACCATTATCAACAGTTTAGGCGGCTGGACCGATGAATTGGGTGGAGATCGTATCATCAAGTACATGTCGGGCGGGCCCAAAAATTATGCATACGAGACCCAGGGGCGAAAATCTGTCTGCAAAGTCAAAGGATTGACACTCAATTATCGTGCCTCTAGAGTCGTGTCTCTCGATACGTTGGAAAAAATGTTAAAAGGAGAAGAAGAAGAAGTCCATGTCAGCTATCCGCACTTTATTCAACGAACCCGCCAACATGATGTGCGAACCATTCCTCTGGTGAAGAAATACCGCATGGTGTATGATAAACGTCATCGTATTCATGACTATGACACGCTGCCTTACGGGTATTAAAAAGGACATGCTAGAGAAAACCATCAGTCGGCAAAATGACGGACTACGAATCACTACATAACCCGGGTACACCACGTTATGCTCTACTGTCAGATCGAGTAGCGTCGTTTGAAAATGCTCCCGAACACTTGCAGAACCTATTACCTACCATTGCAGAAGCGGGATACTTTTACAAAGGGTACGGGGATAACACGTGCTGTTTTTATTGCAACTTTGGACTTCACCATTGGGGAGCTGTCGACAATCCTTGGATACAACATGCTTATTGGTATCCTCACTGTCCTTACCTGAAGTGTAATAAGGGTAAACAATGGGTACGACAAGCCTTCAATGCCTATGCCCGCGCTAAAGACACTGGTTGCGATTGGGAAGGTTTACCCTTAGACGCGGCAGGGAATCCAATGTGTACCCAGAAATGTCACATTTGTTTAGAACGAGACTTGAGAATAGCTTTTTTACCTTGTGGTCATTTATGTACTTGTGCTATATGTGCTACGGGACTGAAACAATGTCCTATTTGTAGACATAGTGTTGAGCAAGCTGTACGTATTTTTATTTGTTAATAAATATGTATGATCCCATGAACTTGTGTCATTTATCAAGATGTATACCTACGAGACACTTGAACCTTTTCAGTTGAAACATGAATTTACCATGGTGGTGGCTGGACCCTCTAAATTGGGTAAAACAGAATTTGTCAAGCAACTGGTGCAAAATACACAGTGGATTGCACCGCCTCCCGAAAAGATAGTATGGTGTTATCGAGAATGGCAGTCCGCGTACGAATCCTTACAGGACAAGGTCACTTTTATCCGCAATATACCTCAAGACGATGAGCAGATAGTGGCGGATCTCAGTACGCGTCATCTACTCATTTTTGATGATATGATGGGAGGTAAAGCCATCGAATCGATTGTCGACTGGTTTACGCGCAAAGCGCATCATCGCAATACCAGTGTCATTTATATCACACAAAATCTGTTTGATCGAGCAGTACAACATCGTACCATCAGTCTGAATGCTCACTATCTTGTGCTGTTTAAAAATCCTCGAGATAAATCTCAGATTGGGGTGTTAAGTCGGCAATTACAAATGCCGCATTTACTTCCAGCCTATGAGGACGCCACCCGTGTACCTCACGGGTATTTACTAGTGGACTTGAGTCCTCAGACGTCGGACGATTTAAGATTAAGAAGTCAACTCTTTACCAACTTGGCTGTGCACATGCCCCCGAGAGTATAAATAATGTCACATCATGGGCAGGTGTATCATTCGAAAGACAGTCTTCATCATGGGTAGACCTTCCGCGAAGAGTAAATTAGTCAAAACGTTACGCCGTTTACAACGGGAACGGGATCCCGTTCAACGGAGCCATCTCATTGAATTAGGACGTAGAGCCTTACTCAACTGGTTTGCGATGGGCGCTCGAAATTTATTGCGAGGCGTCTTACCAGGCAATAAAATCACTCAGCGGTTCATTCAATCCCATCGCCAAGACTTGAGTGTCATTGCCGATAAGAAGTCCAATGAAGAAGAGCGTAAAAAAGCCATTTTGAAACGAGGAGGTGCCGGATTCTTAGGAGGGACCATTATCCGTCATTTATTCAAATGGGAAACAGGCCGTAAGCCCCGTGGGGGACAACCCAAGAAAACCAAGAAACCACGGGCTAAGAAAGCTAAAAAATCACCTCAGAGAATTCCTAAACTCATTATTCGCTTACCTAAGAAGACACCTAAGAAGTCCCCTAAGAAATCCCCTAAGAAGACACCTCTCAGGATGAAGAATCCGTTTCCCAATTGGGCTCCAAAGAAAACCCCTCTCATTGTGAAGATGCCGTTTCCCAAGGCCACTCCCCCCAAGGCCACTAAAACGTTAGCCAATCTGAAAGCCGGATTAGCTCAAAAGAAAATGGAACGACCCATGCATGGGCCTATAGGAAGTTCCAGAACCAGTGATACTGCTCTACCGAGTTTTGCTCATACCTTTGGAAGCATGAAATTTCAACCCTTAACCACCTCAACACCAGTTCAGGTGCAAAAGAAATATAAATGTAAATTTTGCCCTCTGGTCTTCAATGCGAGAGAGAACCGCAATCGTCACGAAGAGACCGTCCATCACAAGCGTTTTGATCCTAAACATCCGAGTGCCGTTGTCCTGGACTAGGTATAAAAAGGAGGGGTAAGGTGCCCCACCCTTCATTACCATGGCTCATACGAAGAAGTGTGAATGTCGATTACGACCTCATTTACCGCTCTTGCAGACGTTAGCGGCTCCTCACTATTCCAGCAAATTAAAGACAGAGGTGTTGAAACATTGTTCCAATGAGTGCATTTTAAAGATTTGTGAGATTGTGTACAATCTATTAAAAGGGGTGATTCCTCTCAATCCTACTCAGAAGCGACAACTGGGTCGAAAGAAACACATCTTAAGACGCTTAGTCCGGACTCAACCCGTGAAAAAACGACGAGGTATACTCATCCACCAAAAAGGATTGGGTTCGTTTGTGTGTGGCAAGATTTGTAAGAAATCATGAGTCGAAAAATGGTATTGGTACCGGAAGCGATGCTCAACGAATTAAAAGGCAAATTACCTAAACCTCCCGAATTTACCTCGACTATTGGTTTACGCAGTGATTTGGACGAGATTGAACATCGAGATGATTTAACCGAGAAAGAAAAAGTGGGGTTGTACGGTCATCAACTTCATCGCTATCGTCAATATTTACAACAAGCTCGACATCCCACCCCAGCGACTCTATCCTCCCCAACCACTGCAACTAGTGCCGCCTCAACACCCACAGCCGCCTCAGCATCCGATGACTTGGAGGAACAGATTATCAAAAGCGTCAATAAACCGGGTCGAAAGAAAGCAGGTTTATTACTCGATCATCTCAAGAAATCCAAAGTGGTGACTTGGAATAAAGAAGGAGAAATCAGCTATAGAGGACGCAGGGTTCCCGATTCCAATATTGTGGATTTAATGACCGAAGCCCAACGACAAAGACCCTTAAGACATCGTGATCCCCCCGCGGGATTAGAGGAATTTGCTCAAGCGTTAAAAGAGACTCATGCCCCCAAAGGATATGTGAACAATCGGGATGTTATAAAAGCCATGGACAAACCAGGGAAAATCAGTACGCCTAGACCTCTAGAGGAAGAGGAGAGCGGATTTCAAGAAATCTCTGGTTTTGACCAATCGTTCTATGAAACTCCCAGACGAATGATGACCCCTAAAAATATCTGGGAGGCCAGTAAAAAGACATCACGTGAAATTGGAAAATGGTTAAATCTACCATGAAAGCAGAACAGATCTTACAGCGACTGTATTACGATCCCAAGACAGGGTATGGGGGAGTCCAGGCGTTGTATCGTCAAGTGCGTCAATTAGGACACAAGATTACCCTGTCTCAAATTCGAGAATGGGTGAAAGCTCAAGATACCTATACCTTGCATAAACCGATACGGAGGAAATTCAAGCGACGACAAACACGAGTGACGGATATGGATGAACAATGGCAATTAGATTTAGCCGATGTCTCCAGCTTGAAACAAGACAATAATGGGTATACGTTTTTATTATGTGCCATTGACGTGCTGTCTAAATATGCCTGGGTCGTGCCTTTAAAACAGAAAACGGGGAAAGAAATGATACGAGGCTTACGACGGATTTTTCGAGAGGGACGTCGCCCCGTGCGCATTCAGTCCGATCAAGGAAAAGAATTTACCAATAAAGAATTTCGTCAAGCCTTCAAATCCATTCATTTCTTTACGACCCGTAATGCCGAAACCAAAGCCAGTATTGTGGAACGTTTTCAACGCACGCTGAAAGCACGCATGTGGCGGTATTTTACACGTCATAAAACACGACGGTATGTCGATGTCTTGGGGGATCTGGTGTATGGTTACAATCATACCTATCATCGCAGTATCCGGCGAGCTCCTGCTCAAGTCAATGCCAAGAATGTCTTGACCGTATGGAAAACCTTGTATGGAAAACAGAGTGCCGATACCACGAGTCGCTTGCAAGTGGGGGATCGTGTACGCATTAGTAAAGCCAAACGTACGTTTGAAAAAGGATATTTACCGAATTGGACCAAAGAACTGTTTACCATCTCTAGAAAAGTGCCAGGACGAAACGTCTATCGTATTCAAGATGATCACGGGGAAGAATTAGAAGGAACGTTTTACGAGAAGGAATTACAACAAGTGATTAAAGACGATGATGTCTATGAAGTGGAAGAAATCTTAGGGTATAAAAAGCGGCGTGTGGGAAAAAAAGTCATTTCAGAAGTCAAAGTGCGTTGGAAAGGATATCCTCCCAGTTTTGATTCATGGATTCCGCAAGCGGATCTCATTCAGCCATGACCAACCAGTGGACTTTCTTGGGTGAAAAAGTCCCTCGAGCAGAAATTGTGTATTTTGCACAATTATTCCTGTGTTTAACCATCATTATCACTTCGGTCGTCATGTTAGCCTTAGGCGATCCCAATCGCGATTTTTGGATGGTGACCTTAAGTTCTTTGGTGGGCTACGTCATGCCTAGTCCACAAATGACGTTAGCGAGCCCGAGTATAAAACAGGAACGATCTTCTTCAGATTCATCAGTTCACCATGGCTAACACACAGTACGCCTGGAAACAAGAGGGAAAGAAAACGGCATGGTTTGCGGATAAGCAGATGTGTTTGATGCATTGTAAACAACACAAAACGTCCACGCATCCTGTGTACTTGTACAAACGTATACTGATACCTCACGGATGGTCAGCCTTTATCATGAAGACCAAGTATCAAGAGTTTCGCTGGAAAGTCAAAGCCTTCTGGGGATTGATGGGACGACAAGACGAATCCGATTGGACCTTAAATGAGAGTCCTTGGTTTGACCATTCCGAGGACTGTCTCCGACATTTCAAAGACATGATCAATGAAGGTTATGATGTAGCCGATTGCTGGGGAACCCGACACTATCTGGTGATGCGACGACGCTTAGTCCCGAGACGAACACTAGAGTTGGAAGACTCGGATGCGTTGATGTGGGGTGGTGGTGGCCGCGATCAAGAAGAATGACATGTAAAATTGTGTATTAACATTATGTTGTATGTTGTTTCAAATAAAAAATTGTGAAAAAACAAAACGGTGTTGTGTATAAATAGAGAAGGAAACAGAGACAGGGGCTCATTTAAGACATCATGGCTGGAGGAGAAGGGTTTTACATGACTCTGTTGAGTGATGGGTCGATGGAATCGTTTCCGACGAATACGACTGCTCAATTTAAAACGTTATTGCCACACACCATGGACTTAACGGATGGAGCATGGGAAGTCGGATTGACCGAAATGATGTACTCGGCCAACTTACAAAACGTATCGGATAGCGAGGCTTATGTGGACGTTCTCATTCCAGATCCGTATACGAAACATGTCCAAGATCCCAACACTTATAAATGGGAAAGATTTAAGACAGAGAATATGGGTAAAGTCACGATGGCCAGGTGTGAGGTGGTGGTCCCCTGGGATCTGACGCCATGGTCCCATCTCTTTGCGGGAGGGGATAGTTTATTTCCCTTCGATATCATTCGCATTCACTTCCGACCCGGAGCTTATACACAACCTTTGGCGTTAATCAATGAAATCAACGCAGCCTTAAGGAGAACCCTGTGGAAAGTATGGAGTGAGTTAGGGAATCCTAACGACGAGGGGAACAACCAGATCTTAGTGTATCACCCCGAGTACGATCGTGTCGAGTATCAGTTTAATGGGAAAGCACTGAGAACCACCCCCATGTGCATTCGTTTCCCTATACCCTTAGCGTACAAGCTAGGTCTGGATAGTGACAAAATGATCCTGGGCGATGAAACCATGACGAAATGGATCAACGTGAATTACTTGGGGAACACGACCATGGATGTCTACGACAATCTGAAAGCCATGTATGTGTATTGTGACATTGTGGATCCTCAAGTGGTGGGCACCAACAAATTGAAATTATTGAGAGTCGTCCCCTGTACGGGTCAATACGACGATCGACAACAAGCCCGTTGGGAACCGATTCGAGCCGAATATTTGAAACTGAGTAAGAAATATTTCGATACCATTGAGGTACACATCATGAATTCTTTAGGGCGTCCTATGGGGTTTTTAAATGGGCGCTCCTTAGTCAAACTTCATTTCCGCAAAGTGTATTGAAAGATGAAGTACCATCGAGGAGTCAGACGCCAGAAAGGACACGGAATCTGGTTTCTCATTCCGTGGATTGCCAATGCCATTGTGGGTCAAGCGGGCCAAGGAAAGAAGAGAAAGAGACGGCGTAAAAAGTATAAAAAGCGGGTGTAACCCCTAACGAAGTTCATTTACATCAAGATGCACTACCATAAAGGTTTAATACGGCAGCAGGGTCACGGGCTTGGAGCCCTGCTGGGAATAGCCAGCAAAGTGGCGGGTCCCCTGATCAGTGGATTATTAGGTGGAGCCCCCGCACAACAGCAACAACAACAACAACGTCCTGTCTATCAAGAGAGATATTATGATTACGACCGCCCTTATCGCTCTTATCGGAGGAGACGACGTAGAAGCCATCCAACAGAAGAATATGATCCAGAATCTGAAAAGCAGAAGGGAAAAGGATTTTTCACCGATTTACTCAAATCGGGGGCTAAAAGTGCCTTAAAGGCTGCTGCTAAAACAGGGATGGATGTGTTAGATAATAAACGATCACTCAAAGACGCTCTCAAGACACACGGTGCCCAAGCCCTGAAAGAGACAGCAGGGTATGCCCGTAGGCGAAGATCTCGAAAAGCCCCATCCAAACGAGGAAGAAAAGCACGCACAGGAATACTCAGGAAGCCTGGAACCACGACCCTCAAAAGAAAACAGGTGGGAAAACAGGTGGGAATACAGGAAGGAAAAGGATTTGTTAAAAGAAAACAACGTATCTTAGCTCGGGGAGGGCCTCATAAGAGACCTAGGAAGCAACCTAGGAAGCGATCTAGGAAGGGAGGTAGGAAGCTAGTGAAAAGGGGTAAGCCAAAACGCTCTCTGGATATTTTCGACTGAGAACCCTATAAAAAGGGAGTGAGAAGGAGACCAGAACACATTTGATCCCAGTTCACGCTGAGTAACACATCGTTCCAATATGATGCACCGAGAATCTTGCGCTTGTGGTACCAGCAGTTTAGAACTGTTTAAAGTGCCCCCGACCAACGTCACTTTAGAAGATTCGAAATGGATGGAATATTACCCCATTTCCAGTACCCTCAACTCGGATACGGCTCCGATTGAATTTGAAATCAAAGGACAAGGAGATGAATATCTGGATTTATCCCAAACTTATCTCCAGATGGTCTGTAAATTCACGAAAGCCAATGGAACGAATCTCACAGGAGGCCATTCGACCTCCACCCCCGTGAATAACATTCTCCATTCCTTGTTCAGTGAAATCGATGTCAGTCTCAATGGAAAAGTCATTACCCCGGGGACGGATACTTATCCCTACAAAGCGTATCTGGAGAAATTGTTGTCTTATGCACCCAAGACTCTGGAAACCCAGATGAGAGCCTGTAGCTTGTGGGAAAAAGATACGGCAGGACATATGGATGAGGTCAAATTAGAAGATCTGGCTCAAACTCCTGTGGAATTTCCAGTAGTGAATAACAAAATCAGCATCGCGGCCGTCATTCCGACTCCCGAGTATCCGGATGATTCCAAGAATGTAGGGTTGAGAAAACGTCACGAGAAGATTACAGACAGTAAGGAGATCGTGTTGATGGATCGATTACATCTGGATTTGTTTGAGCAAGAGAAATGTCTCCCTAATGGCTTGGATGTCCGTCTCCGATTCAATCGCGCTCGACCCCAGTTCTACATGATGACCGCTGCCGGGAGTAGTGGGAAAGTGGCCATTCAAAGTATGATCTTGTGGGTGAGGAAAGTCAAACCTGTGCCGAGTATCATTAATCTCATCAATCAGCAACTGAGTACTCAAACGGCGAAATATCCATTGAGACGAGTGGAAGTGAAAACCTTCACCATTCCTAGTGGCACCCAATCTAAAATCACCGATCATCTGTTTCAAGGACAGATGCCTAAACTGATCGTGTTGGGCTTTGTGGACAATGCGGCTTTTAATGGGGATAATACCAGAAACCCCTTTCATTTCCAAAATGAGAGAGTCAAGAAATTAGAAATCAGTATCAATGGAGAAATGATGGAAACCCGACCTTTGGAACCTAATTTCACCGACGATCAGTACCTGAGATCGTATTTGAGTCTGTACAAAGGCTTGGGAAAATTAGGTCAGGACTGGGCTCCGGACATTACCCTAGAAGAGTATAAAAACGGTTACACCCTCTGGTGTGTGGATTTCACGAAAGATCAAGAAGCCCAGACGGATAAATTTCATCTCATACAGACGGGGAACTTGAGAGTGGAAGTGCAATTTGCCGCCAACGTAGCCAGGACCTTAAACTGTGTGGTGTATGCCGTGTTCGACAATCTGCTAGAAATCAACAAACAACGAGAAGTCAGCATCGATTACTAAGAGAGAGATGGATACTCAGCAATTGAGAGATGTTTTACAACGAGATTTAGGACCGGCGTTTGCAGGTGTGTATCCTCGAGATGTCATACCTGAGCTGTTACCTCATCACAAAGCCATCGTGGTGAATACAGACCCTCACGATCGCCCTGGAGCGCATTGGGTCTGTTTGTATTTGAGTAGCCCTACCGTCGAATATTTTGATTCTTACGGATTACCCCCCAGCCATAAAGACATCCAAGACTTTATTCAACGCCACGGAGAGACTTGGATTCATAACACCCATTGTTATCAAGATTTGAATACGGATGTCTGTGGACAATACTGTGTGTATTTTTTACATCAACGCCATCGCCATAGAAGCACCGTACGAGAATGGTTACTTCCCTGGAAAGGCACGGCCTTACAACGCGATCGTTTTGTGGCGGATTGGTTTAAAGAGACCTTCCGTAAACCGAGAACCCATCAAGGACAAACTTGTCAATGTCAAAGACTGAATGTATTGTAAACTATGTTATTGTTATTGTTCATAGTTGGAGTTTAATAAAACGTTGGAAAAAAAAAAAAAATTCTTGTCATTGTAATCAACCATGTCTTTTCAAAAAGAATGGGTAGCCCTGAAAAGGGCTGTTTTCTTTCTCTCTCTGTTCTTGGTCTTTTCTCTTCTTCTTCTTCTCTCTTCTCCTTCTTCTCCTTCTCTTCTTCTTCTTTTCTTCTCGGTCCCCTCACTGTCTGTTCTTCTTCTTCTTTCTTCTCTTCTTTTTCTGCTCCTCCGGGGGTTGCTCGTGGTCAAACACAAAAACGGGCAACCAGCCGTGTTTAAAAAACAATCTCCCCGGAGGCCGTTGCACCACTTCTAACTCTGCGTCCCAGTTTTCCTCAGGCGGGGGCAGATCCTGGCTCATGGGCGGTGGGGGAAGAGCCTCCCGTGAGGCCGGCGGGGCAATCTCTTGCTCCCAATCCTCCTCCCATTTGATACAATAATCATTCACTGTAGGGTCTGGTCCTACTCTACGGCTCATGGTTCTGGTTCCTTTAAAAAATCGGAATGCCCGATTTTGACGTTGCGCTCGGTTTAAAAAGGCGAGAGCGCGGACGTCCTCGAAAACATCCCCTACCTTAGATGGCTGACGTCATGTTGATGACTCCTCAAAAAACACTATATAAATAGGTCACTTGTTACCATTTTTCTCAATCATGTCGTTTGAACGGTACGCGGATGATGAGAATGATGTACTAGTGTGTGGGTATTGCCGAGGACCTTGGAGCACTTGTGGCTGTTTTCATTATAAAAAAGAAAACATCCTGGCCAAACAGAAGTGGATAGAGAGATTGGCAGAGCTGACGTATTATCCCTTTGTCTATAAATTTTGTGGTCACACTAGAGAACCCTGGCTAGAGTGTAAGTGTCCGCAGCATTGTACCATCACCCCTGAAGAAGAAATAGCACATAAGGACTGTACCTGTGAGATCTGTCAGGAGTTTAGAGAGCGCTGGACTCAGAGAAAGTTTAAACCCCACCTGTTTCAACATTGTCCTTACAGTCAAGAACCCCGGTTAACGTGTACCTGTGAGACCTGTCAACCAGCATGTCGGTGACGGATCTACGAGGAGATGTATTATCTCTACCTTGGGTGGATGCTATTGTACAACAATGTAACTGTTTAACGGTGAAACCTCATGGATTAGCCGGAGGCAATTGGGCTCATTATAGACAATGGATTTGTGACTTTGCTTATCAGTATCATAAACATGTTTACATTGTCAAGAAAATGTAACTTTATTATAGCTTTATTCTAGCTATTACTTGTGTTAATAAAACTTTTTTAAAACAAACTTGTGTGTTTCTTGATTTTTGCCATAAAAAGTGTCTTTTCAAAAAAGTTGGTGGCCCTGAAAAGGGCCGTTTGGTCCTAAGGACCGACTTTTCATTCCCTGCTTCCGGTAAACCGGCATAACGGGCACCGTCCCCGGGTGTGTCGCCGCTCCTGTAACTCTTCCACGCACGAGCAGCAAGCTGGGCGCTGCCCACATCCCCTACACGTAATTCCAGAGTGTACCCTGTCTTGCCAGCAGACAGGACACTTAAACCAGATGGGAACCGCCCTATCTGCCCAGCCAGGGACAGTCATAGGGTGGTTCCTCGGGGGATGAGTTGCCACCGGTGCGTGGGTTGGCCTCGGTGGTGGAGTCCTCCCTGCAAACCGGATGGTAGGTGGTGGGGGTCTTGCAGGGGCTGCTGGTCTCGGTGGTGATGCTGTGTCTGCGGCCAACAGTGACGGACTCTGACGTGGGCTGGGAGGTGGTGCGGGGGACGGTGACCGCGGTGAATACTCCACCGGTGACGCTGGTGAGTCGCTCATCGGCACCGGGCTGTATTCCACTGGTGCCGATGGGATCGCTGGTGGTGGTGTTGTAGGCGTCGCCGGGGAGTAAGGTGGTGGTGGTGAGGGTGGCTGTGGGGCCCGTCGGCGCGGTCTCGTACCCGTGGAGATTCGAGCGGTGCGGCGGCGGGGTGCCCTCCCTTCATACTCGGCCCGCACCCGGCAGATGATCTCACGGACCCCACTCTGGTCGAAAGGGGAGAAGGTGCTCAGGTCGTTCTCAGAACGCACGACCCAATTCTCCCCTACCCGTTCCTCAGCCACCACTAGGAGCCGGTACCGGAATCCAGGCAAGGTCTGGAAATTGTAGAGCGGGTCTCTTCTTGTAGCCATTCTTCTTTCTTCTTTAAAATCCTTCAAAAATCTTCTATAACTGTGCTGGATCACCAGTGAAGCGAACTGGCGAGTGCGCCGGTATATATCGGGAAAGCGCGGACCTCCTCGAAAACATCCCTCGCTTCGGAGACGAAGGCAAGATGGCGGCCGTCAAAATGGCTGATTTGTGCTTTCGAGTAGAGAGTTTTTTCTCATTGTCTTTTTCTAGACATTCGATATCTGTGCATGGTAGATTTAATCTGATAGATTCTGAGACGGCGAATGCGTTAAACTTATTTTTATTTTGCTACGTCACATAGTTTTCAAAGAAACAGAGGTTAAAGAGGTCGAGTCGAGGTTCGATGTTTCTTCACCCCCTCTTTAAAAATTTATTTCTCGACCATGTACATCCCTAACAACATCTCATAAGGTCTATTCGATAGAAAACACCTTATTTGATGCGATTTTCACTCTACCTTTAGGATTTTCTGGATTCCTCAACAAATAAACCCTTCTCTGAGAGACTCAACCAAACACAGCTTTCGTGTAAACAATTTTATTCATGTCACATATTTCAAATACATAACTCCCACACACAACACCAATGCACATGTCTTTTTAAAATAGGGTCCAACAATTTTTCCATTTCTCGAATCCTGCGTTGAAATCGATATCGATCAGCAGCTACAGTCATCCAGATACTTGTCCGGTCTTCTTCGGGTAACAGATACACTTCATTATGATCCAGATTAAAAGTCACACATTTTCTTGTATTTTGTTGTACATGTGATGAAGATACCGTCCTCGAAGGGTCTCGATCACCCCACTGATGTGCGGCTTTGTTCTCTTTAATTCCTCGGCTACTAAATGAATCAACACTAATGCCTCGGTGTTGATACGGTTCTCGATCAAATGTCTGCATATCCACCAATATTCGTCTAAAGTGATTGGAAATAATAACGCACGAAGACAGGATTTCAATTTTTGAAAATCTGGCAAGTTTTCTATTTCCTCAATACACTGTAGGACAAATGTTTTTTCGATGTTATCCCTAGCACTCATGATTTCATCAATGAAATGAATTAAGTTCTTCACACTTTATGTATACTTCTCGAAGCCAGTCCTTGGTGATACTTTCAATCTCGGCGGTTTTTTCAGGCATGCGTTTCTTGAATTCCTCCCCCGCGACATAAATTAACATCAATCCCGCATCGTTATAGAGATTGATGTACACATGGTTCCGTAGATCTGTATATTCGTCCAGAGTCATTGGAAACACCCCCGCTATCAGATAATTTTTAACCGCTTGAAACACCGTATCGTCTTGCATTTTCTCCACCCATTCTAATGCATGGTTATGCGCTTTTTCTGCGATGTTGTCACTGCTGGCCATCCTCCAGGAATAAAGGAAAAGAAAACGGTTAGGTTTTTTTATACACCTTTTCCAACCAGTGATCGGTAATCGCTACAATCGCCCCAGTCTTCTCAGGTTCCCGTCGTCTAAATTCTTGGTCCATGGTATAAATCATGATCAATCCAGACTCTCTGTTCAGGTTGTCGGCTATATGCTTGCAAACGCTGGAATATTCATATAAGGTCATAGGAAATTCCCAAAAGATCAACAACTTCATGGCGAATTTATATCTCAACGGGTGTTTTTCTTTCCAGTCCTTGATACACTGTAATGCAGCGCTACGAGCGTTGTTCACCGATTCTTTGTAGTCCTCGAAATGCTGTAATACAGCAGTAAGAACGTTGTTGGTCAATTCAGCCATGATGATCAAAATGAAAAAATTCTAAAACGTTCTTGTTTTATAACAGGGCAGCCATTCCTTTCATACGAATCAGTTCCACGAATCCTTTTTGTAGACAATCGCGTAAGATCCGATCAATGTCACTCATCTGGTCTGGAAGATTCTGTTTCAATTCCTCAGCATACAAATAAATCATGAGTAAACGTCCCGTATTGGTATTCTCCGCTAATGAATCAGCAATCCGTTGAAAACTATGTACATTTCTGACCTCCGGTGACATCTGTTGTACAAATTGACGAGCATTTTGAATGTGAGGATTATGTAAGGCCACGTTCATACATTGTAGTACATAGCTATATCCATTTATTCTCGTAGTAGCACTGCCGCCCATAGTAAATAACGAACGTTCAGAAAACACCTGTATTTATAGGTAAAGGTTATGCATCACGTGATCAAACACCTGCACCACGTGATCAAACACCTGTACGTCAGGTGGTTTTTCTACAGTCATTCTTGTCTGACCTTCAGTCATGGATACACGGAGAATTTTAAGAGCGAGACGCCGCGGCCAGGGAATACAACCAGTGGAGAATTTAACCATAGTAGAAGATTATGTAGACGAGATGGAGATCTGGGACAATTTAGTACAGAGATGTCGCCATCGATTACGCTGGGGCCGATCTAAAAATTGGTGTTTTGACTATGTATTGCAGTCACATGAAACAGTGGAGGATATTTACCTGCGTTTAAGTGACATGTACCTGAAAAATTCCCCCCTCATACAGTACATGATTTACCAGTTTTACACGTTATTGAACGGCACTCAAAAAGTATCGGGATTTATTCGACTGGAGAAACCACGTTACCGGAGAAGTGTATGGGTATTGTTTTGGGATGCACACTGGATGTGGGAAACCGTCGAAGAGATACGTTTCCCCGGGAGAAGAGCTCGACAATTAGTACAACACATTATATCCGAAGATCATGACTTACACGTGTATATAGAAGAACCTGCGTATGAAGCCGGCCATTTTTAAAAATAAAAACTTCATGCACAGCCCTTTTTAGGGCTACTTTAAACACCAATATAAGTTCCATTC
Organism: Ostrea edulis; assembly: GCF_947568905.1. NCBI lineage: Eukaryota > Metazoa > Mollusca > Bivalvia > Ostreida > Ostreidae > Ostrea > Ostrea edulis. Next base: position 91,086,495 of record NC_079166.1, on the reverse strand, counting down.
CACTAAAGTCAATGTGTACCAATGGGCACTAGCACGCGCTGGTCGCGAGAAACCGGCTTTTCAAGTTCAATTAGTGCACTAGCACGCGCTGGTCGCGCGATGTTCTAGCTGAAACCGGTTTTTCCAGAAAAAGATGATGCAACCACGTGCTCCCCACGTGCCCCTCACGAGACAGAATAGTCTAGACATTTTGCTGGCTATAAAAGCGGAGCCCCTGTGTCAGTCCTCATTCGATCTTCAATCACCTTCCAGAAGACATGGCTCAGAAACAACTAGAATTTGTGGACAAAGCTCAGAAGAAAATAGATCAGCTGGTACAGAAGGAGATGGGGCCACAGAAAGACTACATTGAACTGAAGAAAGCTAAGAGTGACGATCAGAAGACTGAACTGGGGAAGACCTCGAACTTCTTGCTCACGTCTCCAGACTACGTTGCTCAAAGAAGAAGAGAAGAGAAGAAGATGGCCCAGACCTCGAACCAGACCACGAGCTTCAATCTCACGCCTTCAGACCACGTTGCTCGACAAGTGAAGATGGCCCAGACCTCGGATTACCTCCCTAGCCAGAATCCGACAGACCCGGGATTAGGCTTCTATTTTCCCGATTCACAGGACGCTACGGGACTGGAGATGGGCTTATACGATAAACCCCCCTTCGGCGGAGAAGATTCCCCCATGAGCAGGACCGATTTCGCCATCATTACCACGACACTAGACGGGATCGTTAACCGCATTAATGTGCTGAGTAATGAGATTGGAAATCATACCACAATCCTACTGAAGAAGCTGGAAGACCTGACTTCTAAAAAACCTAGGAAGGAATACACTCCAGATTACACTGCTAACCCGTGCTACACGTGTGGAGAAACAGGACATTGGTCGCCGGATTGCCCACAGAAAACAGATTATCCGCAGACCAGTAAGAAATCGTGGTCGGCAGATTCTCAACAGACCAGCAAGAAAACCAAACAAAAGGATCCTTGCTTCAAATGCGGAAAAATAGGACACTGGATTAGTGAGTGTCCAGAAGAACAAGCGGAGATAGATGCGATGATTGGACCCGTACCTGGCTCAAAACCCCCTGTGAAGAGAGAATACACACCGTTAGAGATGTGGAATCCGCCCGCACCTACTGAAGAACGGCCAAAAAAGAAGAAGAAACTCAGCAGAAAGTAATGGACTGTGCTTGAACTGTTATGCTTATTGAACTGTTTTTATGTTTATTGAATTGTTTTGCATTGTTCTATGCTTGTACCATTGTTCTTTAATAAACATGTCAACTTAAAACCTTGTGTTATTCTTTTAGATTTAATACACAGGATTTAATACACAGGAATACATAGAAATACACAGGATTTCACTGGATTTTCAGAAAAATAGCTTTTCCAGGAACTCAAAGCGAAAGCATGCTAAAATTAGAGCCATAGCCCAGTCTATTCACCCGCTCTACAACCCCTGCTGGGGTTGACCCCGTCCTAGTGCACTCCGTTGACCCCGACACCGCTTGACCAATCAAAAACGCCCTTACTTGACCTCATGTGCATAAAAAGTGCACTCAGTTGAACCCCCTATCGGGACGCCTTATACTACTAATGCAAATGGAAAATATAGAATACAAATATAAAATTATACAATACAAATAGAAATTATACAATACAAATAGAAAATTATACAATACAAATGGAAAATATAGAATAGAAATAGAAAATTATACAATACAAATGGAAAATATAGAATACAAATGGAAAATTATACAATACAAATGGAAATTATACAATGCAAATGGAAAATTATGCAATGCAAATGGAAAATATAGAATACAAATGGAAAATTATACAATACAAATGGAAATTATACAATGCAAATGGAAAATTATGCAATGCAAATGGAAAATATAGAATACAAATGGAAAATTATACAATACAAATGGAAAAGATCAAATATTGCAACGTTTGACATGCCATAACTCTGAGTTGGGGTTTCCTTCTGAGCTGAAATTCTCAAAGGCATTCGATCATAGTTTTACTGAAAATAGATGGGCAGAAGGAGGCACAGTTTCATCATCTACACGTACCAAAATCTTATTAATTTTGGACGGCGATAATTGTATCCCATATTCTCGATTTAAAAAACAGAAGAAGCAACAACCGTTACAGACTCCTGCAGTTTGAACTCATTAACCTATCTGGAATAGCTCGCTCTGAATACAAAAGTGGATGTCACGTGATTTGGATGTCATTGTCCGTTGTTTTAGGAACATCAACACTACTTCATTGTCATGTACTATCACTACAATATGTATAGTGAAAATTAAAATCTTCAATGAGCAGTATATAAAGTCTTACTCATTTCACTATTTTACTTGTATCATAATTAACTTTAAAAAAAATTACTGTTCATATATTTTCACGGCATCGCATGTGCTAAAAAAAAAAAAGGAAATAGATAATCAATGTCTGTCCATAGATAATTTTCAACATATACAAGCTCAGATATTTATGGTATTTTTCTTCGAGGCATTTGATGACAAAATAAAGAACCTAAACGCTCCTAAAGTTTCGGTCCCAAACTCAAGAAAAGGTCGGGGGGGGGGGGGGGGAGACTTATGACATATATTCAGTACATCATTACATAATTTAGTGTTTAAAGAAAACGTATGTTCAGGGTCTACATGTATATAATTTCAGTATTCAGCTGGAAATAAATATTTGAATAATGGTGAGTAACATTTGTACGGATTTCTAATTTTATCAGAGGCGGTATCTACATGTATGACTGAATGTGTTTTTGATAAGTTAAAGTTTTAGATATGTTTATGCATTAGTAGTATCACCACGAATAAATGATATACATTGAAAAAAATATCGATCACTTATGCAGAATATATATTTAGTGAAAATTATGCATAATTTCCATTTAAGGAGATATGCTGCACCAGGGAAATTTGATGTAGATGAAAAGTGGAGGATATGTTCAACAATATTTTGAAGTTGAAAATTTTCAAATTTACTTTATTTTGTCAAAAATACAGTTTTAGTAGAAGGTAATCTGAAAAACAATTAAAACGCCTGCTGGACTCGAACCTGCGATCTACAGTTCAGCAGCCGCTATTCTAACCTACTGAGCTACTCGGCTTGGTATTTATATGGAAAAGGAAAAGGTCAAATATTGCTGATATCGATTTTTTCATCCATTTTTTTAAAGGAAGTCCGCCATTATGGCGATGTAGAGTACTACCTTAATAAAAACAACACTATTCCAACACAATTTACGATGACCGAATAAATAATGTCATGTGATTTTTTAACAGGGAAAGCACTATATTCATTTGAAGACTGCCCTTTATGTTTAGACCCACTAGATTTGTTTATTATTATTCATGAAGGAGTGAAAGATTACAAAGTGATTGTTACAGGGGTTAAAATTCAGTTGACTTTTCGGCATTCCTCATGATTTAGAAAAAAGCGAACTATCTAAAATATTCAGAAAACATCGTCTTTGACGTCACTGTCTAACACTGTAGCTTTTGTACAGTGTTATTGTTCTATTTGGCTACGGAAAAGGGGAACAAACCCAACCTATAGCGATTTCTTGTCATCCTCTAGTAATTGTATTACCCATATCAGTGTAATCACGAATCCGCTTCTCTTATCCACCACACATTGTAACTTACGACGGACCCTCCCCATTATGATTTAGTATATTTAGAGACAGCTCCGCCCATATCTTATTTACCATATTTAGTCATAGATCCACTCCTTTGTTCCTCACTCTTTATAGGGTACAGTATATGTGAATCACTGCAGTCTGTAAACATGTGCACGTCGTCGCAGTAACACAGGTGCTTGTGGACAGAACTTCCGGTACCCCCCCCCCCCTTCTTTTATTTTTAAATGTTCAATTTCTTGGGTATTTCGGACGTATTTTTGATAAAATATGTAACTTCAGAGTCTATCTATTTTAATGGAATACACAAATCTCGCATAGAAACCGTTTTCAAAAATGTAAAAATAAAAGAAGGGGGTACCGGAAGTCCTGTCCACAAACACCTGTGCGCAGTAACACTCGGGCCACACTTTGATCGTAGTATGGATAATGGAATATCGTAGTATTTACAGGGGTTGTGGGTCACCAATGTGAATAACGTGATATGGATAATGGAATATCGTAGTATTTACAGGGATCGTGTGTCACTAATGTGAATAACGTTATATGGATAATGGAATATCGTAGTATTTACAGGGATCGTGTGTCACTAATGTGAATAACGTGATATGGATAATGGAATATCGTAGTATTTACAGGGGTTGTGTGTCACTAATGTGAATAACGTGATATGGATAATGGAATATCGTAGTATTTACAGGGATCGTGTGTCACTAATGTGAATAACGTTATATGGATAATGGAATATCGTAGTATTTACAGGGATCGTGTGTCACTAATGTGAATAACGTTATATGGATAATGGAATATCGTAGTATTTACAGGGATCGTGTGTCACTAATGTGAATAACGTTATATGGATAATGGAATATCGTAGTATTTACAGGGATCGTGTGTCACTAATGTGAATAACGTTATGCTGCACTCATTTTTCAAATGTAACAGAGGGGAGAAAATGCAACGGACCAGACCGGGATTCAAACCTCGGCCCCTGAATCTCTAGTCAGGTGCTTGTCAACTGATCTACATGTATCTGTTCAACGCCGGTTTGAACTCCACTTTCCCCTCCTTAGAACTCCATCAAACCAGAATCTTTATCCCCTGGCAGGCATCTGGACTGCGGCACCATATGTATATGTAAGGGAGAAGATGAAACCGACTTGTCTGGGATTCGAACCTGGGCTCCCAGAATCTCTAGCCAAGTTCTGTACATTTAATATGAACAAATCTACATTTATGCGCATCACCATTATTCTTGCGTTCAAACATTCATTAAAGCCCCATGTGACCCCAAAATCCTCACCTTCAAATGATTCCATTTGTTGACGTATCCGTGTTAGGAAGTCAGCTAATTGAAACCTTGTAGATTATTGTATCAAACCCGTTCATTTCCATACTCGAATGCCTGTACTAATATCTCCACTAATACTTCAGTCAAATAGTTTGGATACAATTATCCGAGTTCGGTTAAAAATAATTGTTTATATAAATTTAAATATTGAACTAAATCTTGACTTTCAATAAGTTGGTCTCCATCCCCGCCACTACGTTTTCACACTTCGTTATTGAAATGGAGTATAAGGGATTATCTAGGCTTTCATATTATCAATACCAGAGAACGTATTTTACGTCGAGGGAAAGTATGCATTTTCACTAGTATTAAATGTTCATGTTGATGATAATTGATTACCGAATACATACCTTGAATCGGGTATTATGAATATTCATGTACATACAATATATTAAAGGAGTTACAACTGACTTTCAATCAAGCTTGGCTACGTCAAGAAACGAAATCATTTGAAGCTGAAAGTTTTCGGGTCGCTTGTGTTTTAATGAATATTTGAAGGCAAGTTTAGACACAAGTATAGTGAAAAAATACGCAATAAACTTTTTGATGTAAATTTGTTTAGACGGCAATGCAGGAATTCAACAATATCAGGCTTCCACCATGTGCATATTTCTCTGTAGGGGTGGATCTGTAGCTCTCTGGTCTGTCTCAATATTTTCCCTGAGAGCTACAGACCTCCCGCTGATACACTGTAAGAATTGATAGAGATGAATGACAGGAAATGATGTTTGTTTGGTGACGACATATTTTTATTCAACATATTCACAGTTTCCTGTTTCAAGCGAGCAACATCCCTCTCATTAATTCCTTGGCGGGAAATTTCAATAACAAATGAATTTATCTTGTGACAATCACATTTTACCTTTTCATTAGGATTTTGTCCATTGCACAGAGTCGGGAAGACAGATAGTTACAGGGGAATAACACAGCCATGGTCACAGCAGAGGTTAACATAAAGCCTTGTGTAAATGTATATCCATTATCAAAGTCAATCTATCAAGTTAAAAATCTTAAAAAGAAATATAGGTGTGTATATAAATATATTCAAAACATAGTCGTGTATGTATGAAGTATATAAGTGCTTATTCCTCCCAGGCACCTGATCCTACCTCTGGTATTTCAAGGGATCCGTGTTTGCTCAACTATCTATTTTGTATTGGTTATGGATTTATGAGATTGATCACTGTTCGTTATTTTCACCTTTCACATGAAAGTATTTGGTGTTGGATGGGAGGGACATTAATCGCGGTTGAGATTCGGCTTGGCTGAATATTTGGACTGACGCCTTCATCGATTAATTGATATCTGGAAAATTTAGTGACTATTTTCAATTTGGTATTTTCATACCTAGACGGTAAGCAACGTAAAAGTGATAGTGATAGAGAGTTAGTTTTACAGTTAAATCACTTATCTGAAGCGAACAGCGGTGTCACCTAAGTGCACATTAATTGCTGGAACCGACCAAAACTGGAAGTAAATTTCCAGACATGAATTATGAAGGACTGCTCCGAGATTCGGTGAAGGCGTCAATCCAAATATCCAGTCAAGCCGAATCTCAGCCGAGATTAAAGGGACATATGAATATATTTTTCTAATTTGATTCCCAGTATTAAAAGTTACGGTTCCCCCTACGGAAGATTGTTTGATTGTATCCTTTTTAACGGCCCTCTCAATAATAATGCACTCAAATGGACACGTCACTATTGTCGATGAAGGGATGCAAAACTCTAGGCCTATACTCGACGCTTACGACCTTTGAACAGGGGGATCTTTATCGTGCCACACCTGCTGTGACACGGAGTTTCGGACTTACAGTCTCATCCGAAGCACCGCTCTATTTAGTCGCCTCTTACTCTACGAATGGAATCCTCCAAACATTACATAAGAAGCTCAGATAGGGAGCCTATATCTAGTTGTATTCACATGTGTTAATATGTGAACAACAATCACGTTTTAAGAAAGCATTACAGGATAAGTATTCGCTGACGTCACAAACTCACATTCTTGATATTCCGTATCGAATCATGTATTACAGATGATCAGACAATAAGAAACTGATTATATACAATGAGATAATGATTACACATAATGAGATAGTGAGAATCTGATTACATACGATGAGATACTGATTATATACAATGAGATAGTGAGATGCTGATTACATACAATTAGATAGTGAGATGCTGATTACATACAATTAGATAGTGAGATGCTGATTACATACAATTAGATAGTGAGATGCTGATTACATACAATTAGATAGTGAGATTCTGATTACATACAATTAGATAGTGAGATGCTGATTACATACAATTAGATAGTGAGATGCTGATTACATACAATTAGATAGTGAGATTCTGATGACATAAAGTGAGATCATGATATACTGATCACATACACTCGGGTTAACTTTCACCATCTAAACTGAGTTTCGTGTATAGTTTATGTCCTTTGGGCCATCTGTGGTCAGTCCGCCCTTTAACCTTTCTACAAGGCATCGGAAAATCAATTATGCTTTGATAAATCATTTTATCACAAAGGGTATTGGTTTGCGTAAATTTGGTTTGGAAAATCTCCGAATCCAACTCACGTAATAGATTGTCTGCTTGTTTTAAATCGTTGTCATGGTTGCATGCTCTTGTCGACTTCCGCTTCACATTGGTCACTAAGGCAGTATGCTTTTCAATTTCTTCCAATTCTCTAATTACTTTGTCTATTTCTTTCTCAGTTTGAGTCTCTGAATTGGCATGCTTGGATTTAGTCTCCTACAGAAACAAATCAAAACATTAAATTCCTTCTCACAAAATCGTACGACTTATAGATGGAACGATATACAGCATGGATTTGACCAAATTGTGCATATGGATACCCACTTCCACCCCTACCCGGAGTTGAACGTACGACCTGCGAAACCAAACCTCATAACAGCATGTGACCAGCGAGTTACATGTAGACCGCTAGACCATCACGACAAGTAAAAAAATCAAAGTACTTAAAGTACTCGTGGGAGTTGAACATTGTGGAAATTCAGTTAGAACAGATAGCACTGGAAGGGTAGGGGGATAAATGACTGAATATTATCATGATTTTAAATACAAATCAATTGTTGTTGTTTTTCAAAGCGTTACAACAGCAAACATGGATAATGGAAGGCCCATGGGCCACAACCCTCCTCGAGTAACTGAAGTCGTGTTGTTGTTTTCTAGAATTTCATCCCTTTATATTCTCATGAAAAATGTGACCACATATTATGGCCCAAAAATTCAAATCAATATGGTTTTCAATGCCTTGCAGTTATGAAGAAGTTTTTCCCCTGTATATATACATTCAAGTTTAATCCTAGTTGTAGCTAATTCTAAGGATTCATTACTTGAAAAGGTAGTCCAATATGCTAAACTGTCACCTGAGTATACTACAGTCCTGTAGAGGATCAATGGAATGGTAAATAATTGTATAATAACTCAAAATAAATGAAATGCAAAAAAATTAAAAATTGTCCGGCATCGGAAATGCACAAGCCGAGTTGCACAAGGAATGGGCATAGAGGGAACCGGCAGAAAAGTTTGCAAGAATTATCAAGCAGGGGGTAAAATTTTGCGTACATAAATTTCATGCGACTTAAATCCTTTGTGACCTTGACCTTTAACCCTTGACCAAAATCAATAGGCTTCTTTGTCTCATCAAGGGCGATAATCCATCTAAGTTTAATTGAGATCCTATAATTTGTTAAAAAATCATAGTGCAGAAAACAAAATTTTCTCCAAATTTCAGTCTATTTATAGCCACTGTGACTTTGACCTTGTGACCCCAGAATCGATAGGCTTCTTGTCTTACTTAATCGATCTAAGTTTGATTGGGATCCTATAATTCGTTCAAGAGCTATGGTGTGGAAAACAAAATTTTCTCCAAATTTCAGTCTATTTATAGCCAGTGACCTTGACCTTTGACCTAGTGACCCCAGAATCGATAGGCTTCCTGGTCTTACTGAGGGTGACAATCCATCTAAGTTTGATTGAGATCGTATGATTCGTTCAAGAGCTATGGTGCGGAAAACAAAATTTTCTCCAAACTTCAGTCTATTTATAGCCACTGTGACCTTGACCTTTGACCTAGTGACCCCAGAATCTATAGGCTTCCTCATCTTACTGAGGGTGACAATCCATCTAAGTTTGAATGAGATCCTATAATTTGCTCAAGAGCTATGGTGCGGAAATGAAATGTTGATGCGTGCCCGCCTGCCCGCCCAAAGGCACTTCATCAGATCATAAGCCGAGTTCGACTTAATCGCAACTCCGCTAAAAATGAAACACTAGTCAAATAATGTTATTTATTGCCAAGGTATTTGGGATATTATACTGTGGCTCAAACAGGGGGTGAATGAACCTGACAGAATGGGAAGAATATAGCGGAATCAGACTCGTGATGTTGGAAATCTATAGTGATTAATAAACTATACATGTACAAAATCCATAGCTATTTTTTTTTTCCAGTTTGTGAGGGAGAATCCTCATGTCTCTTTCATCTGTAGACAAATAAACAATTTTTTTTTACCAGAGCAATTTCCAATCCTTTTTGCAGCATAAATTCAACATTGTGGCAACTGGGTTAAACTTTGATAGTGAAGTCAAACATGGCAGCACCTTATCCCATGCTCTTAAAATTTCTGTTTGACACACTCTCATGACATCCACTCAAACATTACAGAGTGCAGCAAAATCTCATTGTAATAGGGGATTCAAAATGGATAACTGGTACAAAATATGCTACATACTATTAAAAAAGGATAATGAATTTGACATATTGATGTCTTGGATTGATTGGAAAAGGAAATTCTGACATCGGGGCTCTAAGCGTTTTCAAACATTGTCATTTGATAAAAGTGTTCTACATTTTTAAAAATAGAGATTAATATGTCTTTACATACATAGGTGAGAAAGTTTCCATTATTCCTAGCCGAGACATACCATGTATGAACAAAAAATTCATAAACAAATATCACACTACTCACGTAGAAAATGTGGACCTTACCGTCATCAGCGCCACGAAACACGCCATTTCGAGATTTTCGTCGACGAAAGCTCGGTAACAGTAATGAATAAGGTACACTCATTTTGTATCTATTTTGTGACTTTCTTTATTAAAAGACACAGTTCTCTAATGTGTAACGTGCAATTACTACGTAATTCAATAACTTGAAGCATGAAGCAGTTTCACTTTGCAACCGGATATAAGAAATTTTATTTCGTATTCCGATCCCAATCGAAAGTTGTTGACTGGGAATGACGTGTTTTAATTCAATATACATGTAACATCAAGCATTTTTTATATCACATTAAAAAAACCCAAATATATACACACACGCAATGTTGTAGAGTTATTTCTTGTAAATTTTCTGGGGTTTCGCACCATATTCGATATTTCGCGCCACGGTGTCAATAGGTCTTGTGTGCAGTTGTCGTTCGTTTCCCTATCAATGTTTATAGGTGACGCTGCGCTTCAAACGACAATTTTCAACCTTATCTTTTATTTTTCTATGTATATCAGTATCAATTTGATCGAAATCCTGTATTTAAATTGATTTGAATACAATATCATTGCATTTACTTACATGTCAATTATCAAAATTAGATTAATTCAGAAAAGTTACATGGATTATTTAATGGCGGATGTTTATAAAAGTTTATGTTGATTTACCTAGGAGTAAATCAGCTGACACAGAACCCCCGCTGACGACCACTATACAAATCAATACAAATTACTGCGCAGAAAAGTGCGTGATGACCCAAGGAGATTGAACATAGTTCAACTCCCAAAAATGTTTTCGATGACGCTGTCACGGTCATTCCAATTTACAAGACATGTTTGTTTTAAATGTATGTCTGTTATATTTTTGTATATTTGCTTTTTCCTGAATGAATAAACATAGACGAAAAAAAAGTCATTCGTATTAGCGTGTAGCGCGTGACAATATGACGATAATTCCATCGTCATTGAGAGCAACTTGCCGAGAGGTCTGGCTTGCCTCAGTGCAATACATCGCTCCATCTCTAAGCCACAAGCATTTGTGTGATTGAATACCACTAGCGCTGATCATGTGATTGAAACAGAATGGTGTCATAGAGACAGACATTTTTCAAATATTCGGGATATCTGGAAACCGAAAGTCACATCCACACAATGCCGATACATGTACTTTGAAATATCGTATTTGGCAATAAAGAACATTAAAGAAAATTTATGTAAAAGTTTTCTTTCTTTTAAAATTTTGATTTGCTTAGATTGATGGACACATTGCGCTTCACAATATAAATAAAAAGGTTATATGTATCTTGCGGATATGTTTAGAAAAATAAGAGGCCCATGGGCCACATCTCTCACCAGAGCAGCAGTTCCTAACAATAAACAAGTTTGAACAAAAATATCATTATAGAAGAAGTTTGGTTAAGTAAAAAACTTTTAGAATGGTAATTATCAAATTTAATTATCAAATCTGACTACAAATTTATCAATCATCATATACCCTTGTAGACGGGTATGACCTTTCATCTTTACTATGACCTTTCATCTTTACTATGACCTTTCATCTTAACGAATTTCAACTAAGGATGCTTTGTGCCAGTTTGATTCCCTATACAATTGCTTGTACAATTTGGATTCCCTTTTGTGGCCTAACCTTAAACTCAGACGGCATGCTTTTAACAAGCCTGAATCCCCAAATGTGGCCCACCCTACCCCCAGGGGCCATAATCTGATCAAATTTGAATCTACTCTATATCAAATCTAATCTATATCAGAAATTGCGCACTCTTTTGGCCCAGTGGTTGTTGAGAAGAAGATTTGTAGAGATTTTCTTTATATATTTGCATGTATAAATTTGATCCCCTTTTGTGGGCCCACCCTACCCCTGGGGTCATGATTTGAACACACTTGAATGTGCACTATGTCGGAAATGTGTCGTGTAAATTTAAACTTTTCTGGTCCAGCGTTTCTTGCGAAGAAGCTTTTCAAATACCCCGCCCCAATTTTGCAAGTTTCGTGATTATATCCCCTTTGAACGGGAAATGACCCTCCTTTTGAACACACCTGAATGCCCTTTATCCAAATATGCTTTGCACCGAATTTGATAAAAATTGGCCCAGCGGTTATGAAGTAAGTGAAAATGAAAAAAAGTTTACGGACGGATGGACGACGGACAAAATGTGATCAGAAAAGCTCACTTAAGCCTTCGTGTCAGGTCAGCTCACAAAACAAACTCAGTAATACTAGCTCACTTATTTGTTTGTATTATTAGTATTCATTAATACTAATAATAATCTCATCAATAGACGTCACCAGCTGTACGTGAGCTCTGACATCACCAGTTGTACGTGAGCGCTGACGTCACCAGCTGTACGTGAGCGCTGACGTCACCAGCTGTGCGTGAGCTCTGACGTCACCAGCTGTACGTGAGTGCTGACGTCTCCAGCTGTACGTGAGCTCTGACGTCACCAGGTATACGTGATTTCTGACGTCACCAGCTTTACGTGAGCGCTGTGAAGACCGAGTCACCAACACTAGTAACGTATTGTTATAAGGGAGACCTATGGAAATCGCAATTAGATCAATCATGTTATTGTTCCATTCTTTCCACATCACTGCATCCTTACATTAATCAAAAGAAACTAGACGTAATACTAATATCCACACCTCAGTCAAAAGAAACTAGTAATACTAATATCCGCACCTCAATCAAAAGAAACTAGTAATACTAATATCCGCACCTCAATCAAAAGAAACTAATAATACTTATTGATTTATTCTTTTGATTTTAGTCATATGCACCTCACTCAAAAGAAACTAGTAATACTTATTTACTTATTCGTTTGATTGTAGTCATCCGCACCTTGATGAACATCCGTGTTACGATCATTCTAAATAATCAATATTAATCCCGTAGTACACGACAGAGTGGATTATAACTATTGAAGGGTTTTGTATGAGCTTCTTTTACAGCGTAATAAAATTGCGTTTAACGGAAGATTTTACAGAATCATATTTCTCTTTGAATAATTCAAACCGGCCAATTTGAAATTAGGCTAACACATATTCATTGAATGCTGTCATAAAACACGGCAGTTATAGGAAACGCACTCATGCAATTTTAAGAGCATGAAAGCTCTCTTTCATGGATTGGCTGTGTACGTTATCAAAATTCATAAAATATAAGGCACTGTCCTTCTTTTGGAAAGAAAAATGAATCTCACCAGTTTTGTCATTCATTGCCGTGTATTTTATTTACTCATCACGGATGAATGCGTTTTGATAATGGAACAGTCCAGGCGTGTTTGTAAATGCATGTAGATAATGGAACAGTCCAGACGTGTTTGTAAATACATGTAGGTTTCTCCTGAAGAATTCGGCAAGTACATGGTTCCATAGATCACCAATCTAAATTGCAGTGTGATTGTTTAATGATTTTCTATGCTTTCCTTGTTGGTTTAATTTAAGGATGCGTAACACAGCAGAGTGATATGGAAAGTGGGGGCTATATACAATAATACTTGTGAATTAAAAGCTTAATTTCCAAATACCTTATTTGTTAAAAAATACAGTTTTGGAAGAATGTAACCTGAAAAATAAAAATGGAATCCATGCTACACTCGAACCTACAATTTATAGATCATAGTTGACACGCTAATTGACTGAGCTACGAAACTAGGCAATTAGATTTACTGAGCTACCCAGCTTGCCAATTAGATTTACTGAGCTACCCAGCAAGGCAATTAGATTTACTAAGCTACGTAACTAGACAATTAGATTTACTGAGCTACCCAGCTAGGCAATTAGATTTACTAAACTACCCAGCCAGGCAATAGGATTTACTGAGCTACCCGGCTAGGCAATTAGATTTACTGAGCTACCCAGCTAGGCAATTAAATTTACTGAGCTACCCAGCTAGGCAATTAAGATTTACTGAGCTACCCAGCTAGGTAATTAGACTTACTGAGCTATCCAGCTAGGCAATTAGATTTACTTAGCTACTCAGCTAGGCAATTAGATTTACTGAGCTACCCAGCCAGGGTATTAGATTTACAGAGCTACCCAGTTAGGCAATTAGATTTACTGAGCTACCCAGCTAGACAATTAGATTTAAAAGGAATATACATGTATTGCTGATATTCATATTTCAAAAAGAAGCCATTATGACGATGTGTCACGCCTCCTTAACAACATACCATTATTAGAGTACTTCAGACAAATTTTTGTACACTTGTTCGCTCAATCAGCTTCGTATTTCCCTCTCCAGGGATTATATGCATTGGTACGAAACATGAGTATAACAACTTTGTCATGGTCGGTCGAGAAAGACAGCGATTTATCAAGTAATGTTGTAATCCCACGCGATTTAAATCTTATCTTACGTATTTCAAACAAACTGTTAGGCTGTTCTTTACATACTTATTTTGACTATGGATTACTCCATTTACTTGATCAACATATAGGCCTCATGGCGGATATGACCGGCCAAGATGTGGTGTTTGTTCCTCCTGGGCACCTGATCCCACCTCTGGTGTGTCCAGGGGTTCGTGATTGCTATTAATACTTAATTTTGTATTTTTTATAGGAGTTCTGTTCGTTATCATCAATATTTACGGTGATCGTTTTAACGTTTGCTCATGACACATAAGATACAATATCATTGGCAACACTAGCCTTTCAAATGTAATACAAATAATTCTTTAAAGTAAATTAACTCGACATTCACCTTATAGAGAAAATTCGGAATCATGATTAAGACATTTTAAAGGTCAAAGAAATAGTCACGACTATATAAACCTAATGAACCCAAAGCTGTATTTTAGTTAACAAGAGTACCGTAAACGTGGCAAGGTTGTATGGGGTATTTATTGTACAAGTACCGTAAACGTGGCAAGGTTGTATGGGGTATTTATTGTATAAGTACCGTAAACGTGGCAAGGTTGTATGGGGTATTTATTGTATAAGTACTGTAAACGTGATAAGGTTGTATGGGGTATTTATTGTATAAGTACTGTAAACGTGACAAGGTTGTATGGGGTATTTATTGTATAAGTACTGTAAAAGTGACAAGGTTGTATGGGGTATTTATTGTATAAGTACTGTAAACGTGACAAGGTAGTATGATGCATTTCTTTTATAAGATGTTCGTTTTTTGACAAGGTTGTATGGGGTGTTTATTTTATAAGATGGTCGGTTCGTTTTGTGACATTGATTAGCAAGCAATGCAAAACTATCAGGAGTTGTAGAACTTTAGTTAAGGTAGTATCATCGATCATCGAGCTGTGGCATACTATGTAACATATGAATAAAGGAATGTCAGCAATATGCTACTTGATCTTTAATCTTTCTTATCTATTCAGGATAGCTTATGCAATATATGGGTTAATCTATAAATCTGTGGATAGTAGGTTTAAATCTCGCAGAATCTGAATTATTTAATTCAACAATAAAATGTATTTTTGCAAGATTCTGATCTACTATACGGTACTATGATATAGTCAGCATTACTAGACACATAACTTGTAGACTATGATATACCGCCGCGGTGGTCTAGAGAGAGAGAGAGAGAGAGAGTGTGTGTGTGTGTGTATGTTCGCCCCACATGCGGAAAGGTCTGGGTTCGAATCCTGGCCGCAACATACCTACACAATGTAAGTCGTCAAAACAGGTAGTGACAGTTCCATCGCCAACGCTCGGCATCAGGTGTGAGTGTCACGGGTCCTCGGAGATAACCTTAAAAACGGAGGTCTCGTGGCATGCTAAAGAACCTCAATGCTCAATAACCATAGGCCTAAATTCGAAGCCCTTCGCCGGTATTGGTGACGTCTCCATATGATTGAGTGAGCAATTCCCGAGAGGTACGTTAATCAAGATGCAATCAATCAATCTAGACTATGATATAATCAGCATTACAAGGGAAATAACCCCACTACACTATAATACAAAACTATAATATAGTGGGCAGTACTAGGCAATAACTAGATACTGAACATGAGATAGTGAGTGCTTTGAATGGATATATAGATATAATTCACTTGACATTGCGAATCATGCAAAATTGTAACTACTGCTATTTGTACATAGTGTGAATACCTGTTTAACATCCCTCTGGAGAATCTTTCACTCATATGAAGACGTCATCATTTCAGAAGATGAAGGGCTGCAAAATTAAGTCCTGTGTACGGCGCTTATGGTCATTGAGCAGTGAAAGAACTTTTATCGTGCCACACCTGCTATGTCACCCAGACACGAGGCCTTATTCTTATTCGAGTCTCATCTGAAGGACGACCCCATTTAGTCGCTTCTTACAACAAGCAAAGGGTACTGATGACCTATTCTAACCCAGATCCTCACGGGATCCATCATTGTTAGATACTTATATTAAAATCTACGGCACTTCACGTACCACTGATGACGTATCTATATAAATGAAGAAACACATCATGAAAAATATGCGTAAAATAAGAAATAAGCAAAGTCCACATCATAAAATCCCAGTGATTTCATCCGTTCCACTCACCCGGAATCTGTTGACCTTTTTATGACCCTTCCTCCGTATTATTTCTAAAATCTCTTCTGTTGGCTCACCTGTATTCTGAACAATGGATGAAGAATTAGTAGATCATTCAAACACGCACATAGTAATAGAAAAATTAGATACATGAGTTGTGTGTAAAAACGCCTTGTGTTAGTGTAATAGAAAGCGATGTAGGGAAATTTAAAAAAAAAAAGGATTTTAAACCCAGAATCCAATATTTGTGTACAAGCTGTCACTCACAAGCCATAGATATATCCATTCATTCATTCATCCACCAATCCATTCATTCATCCATCCATTCATTGACCCATCCATTCATTCACCCATCCATTCATTCATCCATCCATTCATTCATTCACCCATCCATTCATTCATCCATTCACCCATCCATTCATTCATTCATTCATTCATCCATCCATTCATTGACCCATCCATTCATTCACCCATCCATTCATTCATCCATCCATTCATTCATTCACCCATCCATTCATTCATCCATTCACCCATCCATTCATTCATTCATTCATTCACCCATCCATTCATTCATTCACCCATCCATCCATTCATTCATTCACCCATTCATTCATTCATTCATTCACCCATCCATTCATTCATTCATTCACCCATCCATCCATCCATTCATTCATCCATCCATCCATCCATTCATTCATCCATCCATCCATTCATTCATTCACCCATCCATCCATCCATTCATTCATCCATTCCTTCATCTTTTCATCAATTCATCCATCTATATATCCATCCAATATTACTAGTTACACAGTTAGTGACCTGATACGGAAAAATACATGGCGTGAAAAGGAAACGGACGAGGCAAGGCTTCGCCAGATACGGGTTTCATTTTCACACCATGTATTGTTCCGTATCAGGTCACTAACTAACTGTATTTTATCATGTCGAAGACCTCTAACTGTAATATGTGGGGGTCTATATCATACAACTTATCGCTTCGCCAATTTTGTCACGGCTGCAAGTCGATCCCGACAATAAATTACCCGCTCAATACGGATTTTTTTCGCATGATACGTTTTATTACGGCGCCATGTGACCAAGACCTGACCAATTAGATTTCAACAATTTTGTCTGAGGCGTAATAATCATCCATCCATTCATTTATCCATCGTTAATGCATTCATTCTGATGGCTACGGTTGTTTCGTGTGTTGATAAGAGTACTGTTATGTATATGTACCAGTATCATAATATACGTTATTGTCTTTAAAAGACCTAATCATATGATCCATATTTTGGATTCTGTACCAGTATTTGCTTTGTACCTATAACATGTTGATAACAGTACCGGCATATTTATGTACCTGTGACATGTTGATAACAGTACCGTTATGTATATGTACCTGTGACATGTTGATAACAGTACCGGTATATTTATGTACCTATGACACGTTTATAACAGTACCGGTATGTATATGTACCTGTGACATGTTGATAACAGTACCGGTATGTATATATACCTGTGAAATGTTGATAACTGTACCGGGATGTATATATATACCTGTGACATGTTGATAACTGTACCAGGATGTATATATAGCTATGCCATGTTGATAAGAGTACCGGTATGTATATATACCTGTGACATTCCAACAGACTTTCTATTTGGCTCTCCTTTGTGACGTATTGTTCTAAGAAGGTTTCTGGCATTGTCACACGGATTCTGCACACAAAAAAAATAATAATAAAAATAAATAAATCAAACGACACATCGTAATGTGTGATTCTCATAATGCTGGTCACGTCATCTTAATGTGTGGTTCTCATAATGTTGGTCACGTCATCGTAATGTGTGGTTCTCATAATGCTGGTCTCGTCATCGTAATGTGTGGTTCTCATAATGCTGGTCACGTCATCGTAATGTGTGGTTCTCATAATGCTGGTCACGTCATCGTAATGTGTGGTTCTCATAATGCTGGTAACGTCATCGTAATGTGTGATTCTCATAATGCTGGTCACGTCATCGTAATGTGTGGTTCTCATAATGATGGTCACGTCATCGTAATGTGTGATTCTCATAATGCTGGTCACGTCATCGTAATGTGTGATTCTCATAATGCTGGTCACGTCATCGTAATGTGTGATTCTCATAATGATGGTCACGTCATCGTAATGTGTGATTCTCATAATGCTGGTCACGTCATCGTAATGTGTGATTCTCATAATGCTGGTCTCTCCATCGTAATGTGTGATTTTCATAATGCTGGTCACGTCATCGTAATGTGTGATTCTCATAATGCTGGTCACGCCATCGTAATGTGTGATTCTCATAATGCTGGTCACGTCATCGTAATGTGTGATTCTCATAATGCTGGTCACGTCATCGTAATGTGTGATTCTCATAATGCTGGTCACGTCATCGTAATGTGTGATTCTCATAATGCTGGTCTCTCCATCGTAATGTGTGATTCTCATAATGCTGGTCACGTCATCGTAATGTGTGATTCTCATAATGTTGGTCACGTCATCGTAATGTGTGATTCTCATAATGTTGGTCACGCCATCGTAATGTGTGATTCTCATAATGCTGGTCACGTCATCGTAATGTGTGATTCTCATAATGCTGGTCACGTCATCGTAATGTGTGATTCTCATAATGATGGTCATGTCATCGTAATGTGTGATTCTCATAATGTTGGTCACGCCATCGTAATGTGTGATTCTCATAATGTTGGTCACGTCATCGTAATGTGTGATTCTCATTATGATGACGTCATTCACTTTCAAAGTTTGTATTCGAGATTCACGAAACGAACAACTGGGTATATGGACCTTTAATAATATAGATCATTAAACAGCTAATGATTTTTTGTGATAAAATGCTCCTGAATTTTAAAGGCAATTCTCAGATTATTATTGAACACACACTTTTCAAGAAATGTGAGAGAGAAAAAATTTCATAAATTCTTTAAAGAATGAAAAATTATTGGTAGGTAATACACGAAATGAACCACTGGGCACACCAGACGTATGATCAAGTGCCTAGGAGAAGTGCGCATCCCATGTTGACAAATCACACCCACCATGGTATTATATTTTGATAAGGTAAATGAGTTAATCCGTAGTTAAAATCAGTATGTAAAGAACGGTCCAATACTTGGTATAAATCACACCAGACAGCACTCGACTTAGTGATCGGCTGTGTTTGCTAAATTTATCATTATATGCTAATCGAACTTGTGACTCTGAATATCGTATTTTCAAGAAAATAGCCGATATCATTTTCAAAGCTGTCTTATTTCAAAATCAATGCTACTGCCGTTACGGTCTGTTGTTTAGCTGTTTATACTTTCAGGTGCATTTTCAAGTTCAGGTAGCTTGCTGACATTGCCATCATTAGGTAGTATTACCCACAGAACAAGTAGTGGAATTAATATCAGATCTGAATCTTTTATTTTCAACCTCCGAGTTACGCATTTTATTTGCACTGATTGTTTGTGCTCAGGTATAAAAGAGATAAATAAACCACAGAGACCCACAACTGAACAGACGCAGTGAAGATGACGTAGCGGAAGAGGCAGGTGCCCTGTACTCACAGGTCACATGTTGATTTTCAATTCAAACCACATTGAAGAAATTATAATGTGTATTAGATTAAATATTTACAGTCAAACACACAATGAACAACTGTCTGACATAAGAAATGTTGTAGCCGGTGGATAAATACTAGTCTGTAATTCAAGTTGTTGAATTGCATGAAATGAAATTCAGATATGGAAAAGCCATTAGATTTTGATGGATGGATTGATTGATTATTGTTTAACGTCCTTTCGAGAATATTTCACTTATATGGAGACGTAGATGCTGATGGAAGAGATATTTCCATTCTACTGTCATTGTTAAACATCCTAATTGGAAATCAAACATCTCTCTCTCTCTCTCTCTCTCTCTAAAAATGACCAACGACACGAAGCACAGTGAATTCACTTCTGTTGGTGTCGTTGGCCATTTTTGTGCTTTTTATATCCGTTTTAGTTGACCTGGTATCTACTATTAGATCTGACACTGGTGGAAGTTGAGTGTTGTTGGATTTTAGAGCTTTATAGATATACGATGATTTTCTAATGCATATTTATGAATGAATGACGTTCATTGTGGATGCACGCAAACGTGCGAGAAAAATATTATTACAAACATCATGGGAGGTCGGGAATTCGTTTAAAGTATTCAGACGTATTGGATATTGATTTCATGTTAAAATGAAATTTTGCTCAAAGTGGTATTCACTGCTCTGTTTCCGACTGACTGTCTTTAAAAGATGAATGTGTCCCGCCAACAGCCTGCAGGCTGTCAACGCTTTCACTTCGTCGTGCAATTGTTGAATTTCGAAATTCCGCATGCAACGACACGTGATCAGGAATATTTCGAAATGGGGCGTTCACTATTCTACTCGGAAAATACATGATTAGATAGTAAATTAACTTGATTACTTTTTAATCCGATTGAGTTAAACTGCATAATTTGCATAAAGTGTATAACTTATATAGCTTGATATAAAACACATGTTTTTATTCCTACGATAATATCCAAAGATTATGGCATATATCGCTTTAGATAAATGAATAAAATCTAAACCAAAAAAAAAAAAAAAAAAAACCACAAAAAAAAACAACCCAAACACAAAAAACCACAATTTGAGATTTGCATTATACCTCTGTAACAGTGTTCTTTTTCATTTCAAAATACATTTTTCACGGAGTGCATTGCTTGATTCGCCCTTAAAGCATAATATGCGCCATAATTTACCATCAAGTCACGTTAGTCAATGGATTGTTATCAGTCGCATGCTTATCACCAGTCACCAGGTGGCGGGGATTATAGAAATAGATGTGCGAATACTTTATATATGCCAATATTTCGAATATGGTATCTTTATTTTACCGGCACGTTATTCAAATTATATACAAAGAATGTATATAATTTTTAGCACCTGTTTGGGGAACGAGTATGTGTTACTTGACATGGAGAGAACACCCGTCAAACTAAAGTATGTTCTTGTACACGCCGGTGGATGTCCACTTCGTAGTGGACCCTCAACTTAACAGTACTGCGAAAGTCTAATTCGAAAAAAAGAAGAAACGAAAAAAAGTAAACTATCTTCAGTTGTCAATGGGGCTTGCCCCTTACCCGATTTTTTTTTCAGTGTGCTCAGCCAATTATCTTTGTCTGTTACAAAAACTAAAATAAATATATATGAAAATCAAGTATAGATATTCAGTTCATTAAGATACATGTAGAAATGAACTACAAACCTCGATAAGTTTATGTGTTAATGATTTCGGGCAATCGGCCCCAGAAAGAACGGCCAGTTCATCCAATGTAAATCTCATCATCCGTGACCTCAGCCTCTCGCTCTGCCTCAATGACGTACTAGATACGTCTGATACACTTCCGGTGTAGCTCATGTCGTCACAGTCCTATTTCATCTAGTGTCGAATATGGTTAAAATAACACACGGTGAGATTCCCTCCCAAGCATGAATATTGCATGTGAACAGTGTTTGGTTAAACATGAATATAAATCAACGAGATGAAATGGACAATCCATTTACTAATAAGTGTTATGAAGTACTTCAACCTACAGGAACATGCACTAGTTCATTGTTTCAATGATGTAAATGTGCCCAGGCTAACTAATGTCGCAATGACGTATCTCTATCGATTTCTGGGTCTGTTTCCGGAGATAATCGTATTGTCTGTAATGAATCTAAATAGTATTGGTGTTTATGGGAACTTGTGATGATAGGTAATGACTATAAATTTTCTTATTGTCGATATTTTACTAGAGGTCATGAATAATTGTTGATATTTTTGGAAGAATAAGAAAGCCTCAGATCTGGAAATGTATTCAAATATATCGGTGGTATTTCTAAATCAAACGAATTTTAGTCTGAAAATAAACTTTACAATCATTTTACCAATTCACGTGTATGGGAATGGTTGGGATAATGATTGATTGGTTGAATATTGTTCAACGTCCCTCTTGATAATTTTTCACTCGTATTAGGACGACACCATTGCCGGTGAAGGGCTACACAATTTAGGCTCATGCTCGGTGCTTGCAGTCTTTGAGCGAGAAGGGATCTTTATTATGCCAAACTTGTTGTGACACGGGTCCTCGATTTTTGTGGTTTCATCCGAATGAG